>NW_004949169.1:1046668-1060145 GCF_000317375.1 Microtus ochrogaster | reverse complement strand
CCATTGAGCTGTACTTCTTCTCCTTCTTCTACTACAATTATTCTTAGGTTTGGTCTTTTTA
The DNA here is from genome assembly GCF_000317375.1 of Microtus ochrogaster. Taxonomy (NCBI): domain Eukaryota; kingdom Metazoa; phylum Chordata; class Mammalia; order Rodentia; family Cricetidae; genus Microtus; species Microtus ochrogaster. The sequence goes on along the minus strand of NW_004949169.1, from coordinate 1,060,084 downwards.
TTGTGTCCCATATTTCCTGAATGTTTTGTGTTGAGAGTTTGTTGGACTTGCTGTTTTCTTTGATCAGTGTGTTTATTTTCTCTATGGTATCTTCCGAATTCGAGATTCTTTCTTCTAATTCTTGTATTCTGTTGGTTATGCTTGTTTCTGTAGACTCTGTTTGTTTACTTAAATTTTCCATGTCCAGCTGGCCCTCTGTTTGTGTTTTCTTCTTTGCCTCCATTTCAGTTTTCAAGTCTTGCACTGTTTCCATTATCTGTTTGATTGTTTTTCCTTGGTTTTCTAGGGTATCATTCACTGATTTATTCATTTCTTCAAACTTTCTGGTATATTTCTCATCCATTTATATAAGGGCGTTTTTTACATGCTGTTTAAGGGCGTCAATCACTTTCATGAAGTCAAACTTTTCTACTTCTTCTTGATTAAGGTGTTCATATCCTCCCGTTGTGAGGTTGCTGGTTTCTGGTTGCTTCATGTTGCTTTTCAGCATGTTGGGTGAATTCTTGCATTGGCGTCTGCCCATCTCTTCTTCCAAATGCTCCCTTATGGATCTTCTTTTACCGGATCAGGTCTCCTTGCCTACTGATGTACCTTCCCAGTGCTGGCTCTCCCCAATGCTGGCTCTCCTGGCGTCAAAAGATCAGGTCTCCGTGCTGGATGGGTAGCTCTTAAACAAAGAGCCTACCTTGCTTGGTGCAGGCAGGCTATAGAAACAAAGGAACTCCAGCCCGCTTGGGTGCCCTGAGGATTCCGACCCAGTGCCCAAACAGACTGGGCTGGGTGATGTTATGTGTTGAAAGAGGACAGTGGGGCTGAAGTGGGGAGGGTTCTGGATGAAAGCTGGGTGGGATAGGAAGAAAGAAACAGTATGCAGGGAGTAGAGGCCCTGCAGAGAGCCCAAGAAGGATAGGGGGTTTAGGAACTTCTGAGTTCCCTGTCCCGGGTTGCTGCCGCGGGGTCAGAAACTCACCCCAATGTTGGCTCTCCTGGCGCTGAGAGATCAGGTCTCCGTGCTGATTGGGTAGCTCTTAAACAAAGTGCCTACCTTGCTTGGTGCAGGCAGGCTTATAGAAACAAAGGAACTCCAGCCCGCTTGGGTACCCTTAGGATTCCGACCCAGTGCCCAAACAGGCTGGGCTGGGTGATGCTATGTGTTGAAAGAGGACAGTGGGGCCGAAGTGGGGAGGGTTCTGGATGAAAGCTGGGTGGGATAGGAAGAAAGAGGCAGTATGCAGGGAGTAGAGGCCCTGCAGAGAGCCCAAGAAGGATAGGGGGTTGAGGAACTTCTGAGTTCCCTGTCCCAGGATGCTGACACAGGGTCAGAAACTCACCCCAATGTTGGCTCTCCTGGCGCCGAGAGATCAGGTCTCCGTGCTGGATCTGGAGATATATTTTTAAATTTTTAGTTTTACTGGAACTATAGATTTCTGATATGAGAGACACTACCAACTTCTCATTTTCTTCTTTTTTAGAAAAATGACAAATATAGAACCTTAACTCCATTCAAAGTAGTTGAAATGGTGCACATTGATTTTTATCACTAAAGTGAAAAGTAGCCTTTATGCATGTCATTTGTAATCTTGAACTTCCTTTGTCCTGGTATGCATTATTAAGTAATATATAAAGGCAGACATATTAGAATAATACCTGACTTCTCAACTGATACTCTAAAAGTCGGATTGGTCTAGGCAGATATTCTTCAAACTTTAAGAGGCCACACACAGATGCCAGCCCAGATTATGACACCCATTAAAACTTTCAGTCAACATAGATGAAGAAAGTAAGACATTCCATGATAAAGCCAAATTAAAGTAATATCTATCTATAAATCCAGACCATAAATGACACTAAAATGGAAACTCCAATCTAAAGAGGTTAACCACATCCAAGAAAGAGGAATGAGTAATCCCAGAACATATATAGGAAATATAAAGAAGGGAAACATAAATACACAAACTCACACACATACATGCACACACAAACACACAAATACTACCAACAAAAATAATATAAATCAAAAAATACTGCTCATTGATATCTCTAATCAGTAATGGTCTCAATTTCCTAATATAAAGACACAGTCTAACTGAGAGCAACAATAAATAAATGAGACTGTCTGACACTGAGAAGATTCTCTAAGGCAAAGGACACAGCCAATAAGAAAAAAATGTCAGCCAACTGAATCGGAAAAGCTCTTAACTAATCCTTCAGACATAAGACTAATCTCCAAAATATATAAAGAATCAAGAAACTAGACATCAAAATGTCAAATAATATAATTTAAAAAATTGGGTGCAGATATAAATAGAAAATTCTCAACAGAAGAATCTCAAATGGCTGAATGACGCTTAAGAAATTGCTCATCATCCTTAGCCATCAGGGAAATGCAAATCAAAATGACTCTGAGATACCATCTTACATCAGCAAGAATGGCTAAGATCAAAAACACCATTGATTGCTTATGCTGGAAAGCATGCAGACTAAGGGAAATAGTCCTCCATTGCTGGTGGGAGTGCAAACTTGTATAACCACTTTGGAACTAAATATGGAGAGGAGTCTCAGAAAACTGGGAATCAATCTACTTCAAGACCCAGCAATACCACTCAAGTATCTATCCAAAGAGTGCACACTCATGCGACAAGGACATTTGCTCAACCATGTTCATAGCAGCATTATTCATAATAGCTAAATCCTGGAAACAACTTATATGCCCTTCAACCGAAGAATGAATAAAGAAAATGTGGCACATTTACACAATGGATTATTACTCAGTGGAAAAAACAATGACATCTTGAAATTTGCAGGAAAATGGATGGAACTAGAAAAAAAGCATCCTGAGAAAGATAACCCAGACCCAGATAGACAAGCACAATATGTACTCATTCCTAAGCGCATATTGGGCATAAAACAAAGGATAACCACCCTATGTTCCACAACCTCAGAGAAACTAGGTAACAAGAACCTTAATATAGATATGCATGTATCCCTCTGGGAAGTGGAAATAGACAAAATTTCCTTAAGAATTGGAAGCAGGTAAAGGGAGGGTGCAACACAAGGGAGAGAGGAGAAGGGGAAGGAGGAGGAGAACATGAGGGAAGGGAATGACCAAGAGGGGAAAGTACAGAGAGAGAGAGAGAGAGAGAGAGAGAGAGAGAGAGAGAGAGATAAAAAAGAGATATCTTGATTGAGGGAGCCATTATGGGGCTAGCAAGAAACCTGGCACTTGAAAAATTTCCCGGAATCCACAAGGATGACCCTAGCTAAAACCCTAAGCAATAGTGGAAAGGGTACCTGAATTGTTTTTCCCCTGTAATCAGATTGATGACTACTTAATTGTTATCATAGAACTTTCATCCAGCAACTGATGGATGCAGAAGCAGAGATGTACAGGTAAGCACTGGGCTGAGTGCCCAGAGTTCAGTCAAAGAGAGAACTCTGGCAAAGGGGTCAATATCATGATGGGGATACCCACAAAAACACCTGACCTGATGATAGTGGGAGCTCACTGACTCCAGACTGACAGTGGTGAAACCTACATAGGATAAAACTAGGCCTTATGAATGTGGGTGACAATTGTGTGACTGGGGCAGTCTGTGGGGTCACTGACATTAGAACCAGGAATTATTCCTAGTACCTGAACTGGCTTTTTGAAGCAAAATCTCTTTGGACCTTGCTCAGTCTAGAAATGGGGGGAGGGCCTTGGTCCTGCCTTAAAGTGATGTGCCAGACTTTTTTGACCACCCTTGGGAAGCCTTACACTGTCAGAGGAGTTGATGGAGATTGTGGTGGGGGAGTATGGTATTAGTAGGAGGAGGGCAAAGAGAGGCATCTGGGATTGGTATGTAAAATGGCAAAAGATTGTTTTAAAATAAAAAGACAGTCTAACAAGTAGATATGAAAACATTATCCAAACTTTTTCATCCAAGAAATACAGCTTAAGATAAAGGATAAACATCACCTAGAATAAATATACCTAAGAAGAAAGCTAGTGCAGCCATTTTAATATTTGACAAAATAGACTTCAAACCCAAACTAATTAGAAGATATAGGTAAGTACATTAAATATTATCAATGGAAAAATCCACAAAAACATTGCAATTCTTACCATTTGTGCCCCAAACACAAGGACACTCAAGTTCATAAAAGAAACACTACAAATGCGTAAATCACATATTGACCCTCACACAATGATAGGAGGAGATTTCAACCCTCAACTCCTACCAAAAACAAAAACTGAACAGAAAAAAAATGCAGGAAATATCAGATGTTATAAAACAAATGGACCTAACAGAAATTTACAAAACATTTCTGGGAATATATCTTCTTCTCACCACCTCACTGAACTGTCTCCAAATTTGAAAACATACTTGGATACAAACAAGTCTCAATTCTGTCTGACCACAACAGACTAAAGCCTGATATTAACAACAACAAACTACATCAACAACAGCAACAAAAACAAAAGTTACAAACTCATGGAAACTGAAAAATTCACTAAGTGAAAAACAGTTCAAGACAAAATTAAGAAAGAAGTCAAAAACTATCTAGAATTGAATGAAAATACATATACTATCTACCCAACCTTATTCAAAACAATTTATATAGTTCTTTGGTATAGAAGGTCCTTCTGTCTATGTGTTGCTTTCATTGGTTAATAAAGAACTGCAATGAGCCTGTAGCAGGGAAAAACAAAACTAAGTGGCTGGGCATGGGGGCTAGAGACACCAGAAACAGACACTGGGAACCCAGTAAGCAATATACATATTAATAGAAATGGATTAAATTAATATAAGAGTTAGCCAATAAGAAGCTAGAGGAAATGGACCAAGCAATGATTTAATTAATATAGTTTCTGTGTGGTTATTTTGGGGCTAAGCTAGCCAGGTGACAGGGATGAACAAGTGGCACTTCCTCCTACAATTCTTAGAGAAAATTTCGTACCACTAAGTGAATACACAAAAAATTGAAAGATCACACACTAGTAACTTAACAGTAAACCTGAAAGCTCTAGAGCAAAAGGAAGAAATCATATTCAAAAGGAGCATAAGGTAAAAACAATATAAAACTCGGGCAATAATCAATAAAATAGAAAAAAATACAAATAATCAATGCAAAAGGAGTTTTTTATCTTTGAGAATTTCAAAAGACTGACCAATACTTACCAAAATGTATTAAAAAGCAGAGAGAGAATATCCAAATTAACAAATTAGAGATGAAAATGACAGACATAAGAACAGACACCAAGGAAATCCAGAGAATCATAAAGATAAACTTAAAAATACCTACACACTCCACCAAGCTGTAAATTCTAAAATGAACAGACTTTTTCAATACAGACCATTTTTCAAAGTTAAATAAAGATCAGATGAGCAAAATAAATAGTCCTATAAGCTCCAGTGAAATAAATGCAGTTATTAAGTGCCTTAAACCCCAAAAAGCCCAGGGCCAGATCATTTGAGTACAGAATTCTAACAGACTTTCAAAGAAGAGCTCATGCAAATATTCTGCAAATAATTCCACAAAATATAAAATAAGGAACATTTCCCAATTTAATATGTCCACACTTATCCCATTACCAAAACCACATAAAGAACCAACAAAGAAAGAAGATTGCAGACCAATTTCTATTTTGCAGGTCTTTGAAAAAAAACTAACTAAAATACATACAAGCTGAATCTAAGAACACATCAAAAATATCATCTACCATGATCAAGTGGGATTCATTCCAGAGTTTAAGGGATGGTTTAACACGTGTATATCAATAACTGTAATTCACCATATCAATAAAGTGGGAGATTAAAACCACCTGACCATCTCATTAGAGGCTGAAAAGGATTTGGACCCAACACCTATTCATGATAAGAGTCCTGGAGAGTTTATGGATGCAAGGGTTTTATATAAACATAAACAGAAAACTCATAACCAACATCAATATAAATCGAGAGAATTTCAAAACAATTTTACTAAAATTTGGAACTGGACAAAAATTTCGGCTCTCCTCATTCTTATTCAAACCTTGAAGTCTTAGCTAGGGCAATAAGAAAAATTAACACGATCAAGGGGATAAAAATTACAAAGGAATAAGTCAAAGTATCATTATTTGCAGATGATAAGATAATATAGATAAATGACCCTAAAAATCCACTGAGAAACTCCTAGAGCTGATAAACACTTTCAGCAAAATAGGTAGACAAAATTAACTCACAATAGCAGTAATCCTCTTATATACAAATGAAAGACTGGGGAAAAAACATGGAAACAGCTTCTTTCATGATGGCCTCAAATAATACAAAATATGATAGTGGTTACTCGAGCCAAATAAATAAAAAACTTCAATAACAAAAATTTTAAGACTTTGATGAAAAAAATTGAAGAATATATTAGAACATGGAAAGATATCCCATACTCATGGATCAGTAGGATTAATACATTAAAATGTTCTTCTTACCAAAAACTATCTATATATTGTAAACAATTCCCAATAAAATTCCATCATCTCTTCCATTCCTCCCAGACCTGTCAAGACAAATTTTAGCTTCTTAGAGAAATCACACACACACACACACACACACACACACACACACACACACACACACATATACATACATAAAAAATGCCCTGGGATAGTTAAAACAATTCTTGCTATTAAAAGAACTGCTAGAGGTATCCTTATCTCCAATTTCAAGTCATAATACAGAGACATAGTAATAAAAGCAACATTTTAAAAAAGAAAACAGACAAATGAATCAAGGAGTTTGAATCAAAAACACAAACATACATTTATACACATATGGACACTTGAGAGTTGATAAAGAAGCCAGAAATACACACTGGCAAAGACAAAATCTTCAACAAATGGTGCTGGTCAAACATCATGTTTTCATGCAGAGGAGTGAAAACAGATACAAACTTGTCACTCTGCACAAAAATTAACACCAATTGGATGAAAGACCTCAACATAAAGCCAGCTATACCGAACCTGGTAGAATAGAAAGTGAGGAACATCCCTGAACTTATTGGCACAGGAAAAGACTTTTGACTACAACATCGTTAGCACAGGCAATAAGATCAGCAACTAATAAATGGGGAAAGGCAAAGGACACTGTCATTCAGACATAGCTACGGCCTACAAAATGGAAAAAGATTTTGTTCAGTTATGCATTCATAAAAGGGCTTATATCCAGAATATATATTGAACTGAAATAACTACATAGTAATAAAACAAGTAGCCCTATTAAAGATGGGGCTATTAAAGATCTATACCAAAAACTCTCAATGAAGAAAACTCAAATGACTGAGAAATGTTGATCACCCAGGAAAATATAAACAAAAACTACTTTGGAATTTTATTTTACATTCCCCAGAATGGTAAAGATGGATAAAAAATGTGGCAGGTCATTTTGTTGAGGATGTGAAGAGGAATCCTCATCCATTGTTTGTAGGAGTGCGCATTTGTACAGCTACTATGGAAATCAGTGTGGCATTTGTTCATAAAGATGGGAAATGATCTACTTTAAGATCCAGCTAAATCAATCTTGGGCACACACCAAAAAAGGATCAATCTACCACAGAGACACTTGCTCAATCATATTCATTGCAATTTTTTCATAAAATCCCGAAATTGGAAACAACTTAGATACTCTGCAGCAAAATATTGGATAAAGAAATGGTCTACAGAGCTAGTGCCAGGGCCAGGACAGGCTCCAAAGCCACAGAGAAACCCTGTCTTGAAAAACCAAAAAAAAAAAATGTGGCTCATTTTAAAAATGGAATGTTACTCAATAATTAAAAATGAATTAATGAAATTCTCAGATAGATAGGTGTAACTAGAAAAAAATCATCCTGGATGAGGTAACAAAGACTCAGAAAGGCAAATATAGTATTATTAATGAATATTAGCTTTTATGTCAGTGAGAATCACTCTACAATACATACAAATATATACTCAATATATAGAGTAAGGACTAGGTAGTATAGATGTCCCTATGATGTGGGATGTCCTTTTGTATATGGGTTGCTTTTATTGGTTGATGAAAAATGCTGTTTCGACCAATGGATTAGCAGAGTACAGCCAAGGAGGAAATCCAAACATATATATATATATATATATATATGTATATATATATCTTTATATGTATATATATGTGTGAGTGAGTGAGAGAGAGAGAGAGAGAGAGAGAGAGAGAGAGAGAGAGAGTAGGCAGAGTCAGTGAGACACCATGTAGTTACCAAAAAAGGCAGATGCCATATAGCTGCCCAAGAAGTAAGAGGTAATAAATCATGCGCCTTGTGGTAAAATATAAAATAATAGAAATGGGATAATTTAATATGCAACAGTGAGTTAATAAGAAGCCTGAGCTAATAGGCCAAACAGTGTTGTAATTAATATAGTTTCTGTTTGATTATTCGGATCTGGGCATCTGGTAAACGTATGCGCACTCTCCAGTTACTTACCTAGGAAAGGGAAAATATTAGACAGTTACTGCTGCATGAGGGGGCATGGAATAGGATGATCAAGTAGATTAAAAGTGGGAAATGGGGGATAAGGGAGGGAATATGGTGAAAGACAGTGAAAATTAAGGGCTATGTTAGAGGTAATATAGAAACAATAAAGGAGAGACATCCTAAAACGTGAACACATATAAAAGAAGTCTAAATTACTATAAATTGAAAAATAAAGAGGGAGATAAAACCTAACTTCTCAAAAAATGTAGCTTTCATTTCTGCCCTGGTTTTACATATAACTGATTTTTTTTGGTCAAAGGTATCCCATTGGGATATGGGATATTAATATGCTTGAATCCCCAAGCAACCCAGCATATTGGTAAGACTATATTTCTCTCTGCAGACTGAAGGCAAGGTCCCTTGGCTGAAGACAATACCTAGAGAACTCATCGAACATGGAAAAATCAAGCTGGTGCCAACATAGAGTCTTTACCTCATGTGTTAGTAACTTTGGTACATGAAGGTACTCTGAATGCTACCAAAGGAAAATAGAAAACACCAAACCAGACATCAACCCTTTGACCTACAATTGTGTCCTACCTGCAAGATATGCTACTGTAAAGTTACCATACGTTTTTGAGAGTAACCAATCAATATATGATTTGACTTACAGCCCACTGCACTAGATGGAATTCATACCCAATACTATTTATATACCCGAGAACCTGAGATTCGATAGTTCAGAGATCTAGGGGAAAACCAACTACATAAAATGACCTCTAATGATGATCTGCTCTAGTCATAGATCAGTGCCTTGATCAGTCATCATCAGATAATTTACCTCCTGCAGTAGATAAGAACACACATAGAAACCCATAGCCAAACATTATGCAAAGAATGAGAGAGATCTTGGAAGCCTCATCCCTGAATGGATATCTCCATCAATATCCTCCCTTGAAGGCTCAGGGTTCCCTGTGGAGGAGGAGGCTGAAAGAGTGTAAGAGCTTGAAAAAGAATGGAGAAGACCAAATAAAAAGGCCCCGAAAATTAAATTTGATGCAGATTTGAACTCACAGATAATAAAGCAGCATATATAGGTCTTGCACCACTTGTGATCCTGGATTTGAAAGGAAAAGTGAGCCACATGCCCGCATCCCTAGGCCAAAGCAGTCTCCAATTGAAACCACTTGCAAATGAAAATTTTGTTTCTCCGAGGGAGTCTCATCAGGGAAACAAATTACTCTTAAGGACAGGCTACATACCTAGTAGGAGATATCTAACTGACAACAAACTTAAAAGCATCTTTGGTGGGTCCTGTGGTATTATGTCATGTCAGGGCTTTACCTATTTCTATTGTATCATTTTTTATTTTTATTTATTATTATTATTACTTTTGTTTTTTTGAGACAGGGTTTCTTTGTACATTCCCAGATGTTCTGGAACTCGCTCTATAGACTAGGCAACTAGGCTAGGCTTGAACTCAAAGATATGCCTGCCTCAGCCTCCAGACTGCTGGGATTAAAGGTGTGTGTACACACCATGTCCTGCTATTTTTTTATTTTATTTTATTCATGCATATTTTTTCTTCTCTCTTTTTACCCTACATGTTCTTTTGATATATATTATGGTTTCCAGATTAGTGTTTCTATGTTATTCTGATGTGTGTGAATAAGTGGGTCTCTATGTCTACATCTTTTCTTAGATCATTTTTCTTCTCTTGGTTTGTCCTATTCTGATCTGTTAGTTTTTGTTTTATCTTGCTGCATTTTATTTTGTTGTATTTTATTATTATGCCTTAGCAGCCTCTCTTTGTTTCCTTATGTAGACAGAAAGGTAGTTGACTCAGATAGGAAGGGAAAGGGAGTGGAACTGGGAGAAGTAAAGAAGAGGAAACTGCAATCAAAGCATATTATGTGAGAAAAATGTATTTTCAACAAAAGGGGGAAATAAAAGAAATATCCTTGAATGAGAATAGGATATCCTCCTATGTCTCTTAAGAGAGAATGGAATTTATCATGCCGAGAAAAGAATTATCTCCATTCTTGGTTGTTCAATGTAATGGACAGTCTTGAAACCATATGTTCACAAAAGAAATGTAAATAGCAACTTATATACATATATTTATATACACACATATATGAATATACCTGCATATATATATATATATATATATATATATATAGTTATTAAAGATAAAGAAGTGGGGGAGTTTGGGAGGGTCTAGTTGAAGGATAAGGAGGGAGGAAAATGATTATCTTCTGTTTCCATTTGAAAAAAATATAAAAAGAGAAAATAGTTAAATTAGAAAGCTCTGATATATGGTGTTCTGTCTTTTTTCTGTAAAGCAATTACATTTTTGTTTCAACTCTTGCATTACTTTTTGTGTAAATCTTACTAGGCAAATTGATAAGACTGTATTTTATAAAATATGATGAACTCAAAAAAGCTCACTTTTTCTATTTTGTTGATTCTTTAATATTTAAACCTGGGATAGTTCCTGGAAACTCATATGTTATTGAAGAATTATTTCCCTCTTTTCTTCTTTCCTTTCACAGCAAAAGGCTCACAACAATTGCTCTAAGGATTCCTTGAACTGCTTTCCTTTTTTTCTCCTCCAAATTTGCTGTTTTCTAAATGAGAAGCACTGTTTCCATGACTACAAGATTTATATAAATAGGCCTGTTGAGCACCTGGTTTACTCTAGCATTTTCTAATAAGGATAAAATGAATAGCGAAAGTAATACTCAGGAAGTAACACTGAAAAGAATATATATATATATATATACATATATATATATTTATAATATATTACAAAAGCTACAAAAATGTAGGATGTAATTCAGAAGCATAGTTATATCACATTTTCAGTTGAACTTTAAATCTCTATATTGAGGAGTTTCTCATTTTTTCTCTTACCTCTAGATTGCCATAAAGAAAGACAATGTGACCAATATTGAAAGAGACATCATTTACATATTTAAAATAACAGGTATTAATATTCAATGTGAAAAGTTAGCGAAATACTTCAAAAATAAAGCAATATTTTTTATATCATAAACATGCACTACATTTAATGTAAGAATTCTATTTTTAATTGAAAATCAGAAGCCAATAAATTGCAAACTATCATTGAAAACAAAAAGTCTGTTTAACATCATTAGCCTGTAGTTCATCATCTCAATTCTCTAAATGATATTTCTGTGATGAATGTTAGTAACCATTAAGATACCAATATAAGATGTGGCATTTTCATCTTAGCTTTTTCACATCTATCTCAGAAAATATTTTATCTGTAAATAGATATACTCTTCAAATATATATATATATTTCTCAGATCCTTGGGTCAGTTGACAGATCAACACAAAAATGCAAATTTGCAACCATTTAGCCATTTGGGTTGATCCGATACTCCAGATGGCAGTTGAAGCCTAGTACCCTTTCCTTTCTTTTCATAGTAGAGATCAATAGATCATCTTTGAATAACTCTCCTGTGAACTAAAATCTGCTGTATAATGAGATTTGGGAAATGTAACTGAACCAGAAACATTACAACAACGGAGTTATAGGAACAACTACATCACTGTCAATAATATTACTTTTGAAGGTAATAGACATTTGACTACTTTACTACTTAGCGTTGTGGAACATTAGGGTACGACTATGACTTGAAACCTCATTCTCTCAGACATGTAAGACTTCAAAGGTTTTATGGACTTGAAAGCTAACAAATTGTTTCTCTGTTTCTTGGTCCACTGAAGTATGAGGAGACCCAGTCACTTATTAATTTTGCTGTTTCCTCTCCTTCCATTCCACGATATGTTAACCCCTTATATAAATAAACCAAAAAAAAAAGTCTTACTCTTTTAGAATGCTTTTTTTGTCAGGAGTTCAGGTAAGTTGTAACAGTCACAGAAAAGAGGTAACAAAATTGAAGTCACTGCTACCAAGCCATTCGTGAGTTTTATAGGCCTTCAGAAGTAGTTTATGGGAAAATGTGGAAGAGTTTGGAACCATAGGCATTGGCAACCTTTGAAAGCTGTAAGCATAGCTTAATGGGCCATTATTTGAGGGGTGTCATGGAAGCCCATAATTATGAGAAATGTGTAAAGATGAGAGAGCTTGCCGGGCGATGGTGGCACACGCCTTTAATCCCAGCACTCGGGAGGCAGAGGCAGGCGGATCTCTGTGAGTTCGAGACCAGCCTGGTCTACAGAGCTAGTTCCAGGACCGGCTCCAAAGCCACAGAGAAACCCTGTCTCGAAAAACCAAAAAAAAAAAAAAAAAAAGATGAGAGAGCTTAAAATTTTCAGAAGAATTATGGATTATATTGGACTAAAGGTTGTTCATCCCATATTCTGGCAAAAACATCATTCTGTTTGACTCACATTCTGAAAATTTAATAATTAATTCAACAGTAAAGGACTAATTTATAATTTTTGAGAATGTGTGAAGATAGCATAAAGTCCAGGCTATAGCAAGGCTACTGTTCTGTTTGCTTAGTCAGATTTACAGTGATAATGAGCAAACAGTACAGAAAAAGATATGAAAAAGTGTGCAGCTTGTGTGGGGTGGATGAGAGTGTGGATAGCTGAAGCTGTAGAATAATACATGGCTGGCAAAGTATTATCAAGGTTGCTTGCAGCACACCGCGCCCCCGTGTATGTGCTCTGTGCGCTGGCACCCAGTTTGCGAGCTTAGGACAAGGGGGCAGGAGGTTAAAATACACAAACACAGACAGACAGAGAGACAGCAACACAGGTCATCCTTGAATTCCCCCAAGAATGCCCCCTGTATTGTGTTCAGGGGCAGATTATATAGAGATAGCTATGCGCCAGACAAACCCACCATAAACCACTCTCGTGCCATCAGGAACTCCTGAAGGTCTCATGCTCAGAGCAGCTGTAAGCACTCAGATCAGGGTATTACAAGAAATTCAGGGGGAAGAGACAGAAATCTTAAATAAATAAATAA
>NW_004949169.1:1043445-1046568 GCF_000317375.1 Microtus ochrogaster | reverse complement strand
AAATAAATAAATAAAAAGAAATTCAGGATCTGGGGTCTCACTGCTCCCAACAGTAGCTGTAATTGTTACAGGTTGATGCCATCTAGGAGAAACTGCTGGGAATGGCTGTGGCACACACTTGTAGTCTCAGCACTTGGTATAAGTAGGTCACTGTGGGAAGATTTATGAATTACAAGCTTGTCCTTTGCCCTGGGATTCTTCCTGTTTACAATTCCAGAGAAATATATCAAGCTGTACTATAAAATACTTGCCACAACCAGAGCCTCAGCCCACATGCCTGTCTTGTTTTGTTTTGTTTTTACCATGACACTCTGTGATAAAATAAATCCCTCTTATGAATTGTTTCTCTTAGGCTTTTGGTCACAGAAGATAAAAAAAAATCCTAACTAGTACATACAAGAAGAAATGAAGAAATGTAACCACTACAAATAGGAGTTCATGTGTGGAGAATTTAAACCTATGGTGCTAAGGTATCTATCTTAAACTGAGAAGTCAGAGCTATGGACTGACTGGATTGCAAATGCTTCTTGACTTTGCTTGAAAAATTATTTCCCACTCAATTAATAACTCCGAAAAATTAGCATTTTTGCCTATTTTCTGTGTTCCACACATACCATTATACTTGAGATGTCAGAAGACAATGGAGATAAAGGTGCTAGCTCAAGCTGGTGATGCTGTTTTGGCAGGCTGTAGTATTTTAAGGTATGAGATCTTCTTGGGCTACTTACCCAACTCTTTCATCCCAGGAAAACTAGAGTAGAGTTTGGAAGCTGCAGATAGTCCTACTGTTGCTTGCTTGTTTCATATTTATCTTCATGTTTCTAGTAAAACACAAAACTACTGAATGATTTGAACAAATGATGACTTCTTAAGACTTCTCTGGACAAAATATTCCATTAAAAGTCTCAATAAGCTCTCCCCATCCTCCCCTTCTCACTTTTCTCTCCCCATTTCTCCTTACCCCCATTCCACCCCACTCCCAAGTTCCCATTTTTTGCCCGACAATCTTGACTACTTTCAATATCCAGGAGGATAACTATATGTTTTCCTTTGAGTTCACCTTCTTATTTAGCTTCTTTAGGATCATAAATTATAGGATCAATGTCCTTTATTTATGGCTAGAAACCAATTATGAGTGAGTACATCCCATATTCATCGTTTTGGGTCTGGGTTACCTCACAGAGAAAAGTGAGAAGGGGAGGATTGGGAGAGCTTGGGGGAATGGGATGGTTGGGATAAAGGAAGGGTGGATATGGGAGCAGGGAAGTATATAACTTAATTAAGGGAGCCATCTTAGGGTTGGCAAGAGACTTATCCCTAGAGGGGCTCCCAGGTGTCCAGGGAGATGTCCCCAGTTAGTTCCTTGGGCAGCTGAGGAGAGGGAACCTGAAGTGGCCCTATCCTATAGCCATACTGATGAATATCTTGCAAATCACCATAGAACCTTCATCTGGCAATGAATGAAGCTAGAGACAGAGACCCACATTGGAGCACCTGACTGAGCTCCCAAGGTCCAAATGAGGAGCAGAAGGAGGGAGAACATGAGCAAGGAAGTCAGGACCACGAAGGGTGCACTCACCCACTGAAACAGTGGGGCTGATATATTGGGAGCTCACCAAGGCCAGCTGGACTGTGACTGAAAAAGCATGGGATAAAACCGGACTCTCTGAATGTGGCGGACAATGAGGGCTGCTGAGAAGCCAAGGACAGTGGCACTGGGTTTTGATCCTACTGCATGTACGGGCTTTGTGGGAGCGTAGCCAGTTTGGATGCTCACCTTCCTAGACCTGGATGGATGGGGGAGGACCTTAGACTTTCCACAGGGCAGGGAACCCTGACTACTCTTTGGACTGGAGAGGGAGGGGGAGAAGAGTGGGGGAAAGGGAGAGGAGTGGGGGGAGGGGGAGGAAAATGGGAGGTGGAGAGGAGGCGGAAAGTCTTTCAATTAAAAAATAAATGAATAAATAAATGATTTTTTAAAAGTATCAATAATAATGTGACCTTCATCCCACCATTTGACTTAGAATTAATGAATAGCACCTGATGTGATTTAAAAAATACTTCTGATGTTAGTGCAATAATTGTTTTCAGTGATGTCTGTATATTGGCCCTTAATTTAATATATTATTATAATACATTATAGTGATCAATTTTTAAATTTTGTCTATTATTGATAATACACAACTATTTTCCTAAATTCATTCTCAGAAGAATCAAGAATATAGAATTAAATCGACATCAGTGTAGACGTGCAAAGAAATTCTCAGAAAGTAATGAGAAATTTCATTACCCACAATGCTACCACTTTCCAATTTTTTTGAAAAATTAAAATCCATGTTAATGTAAATAAAACATGAGTGGCACAAATGAGACCAACCATTTGCAAAATGAAGCAATAAGTGGCCATCGTCTGTGAGGAAAATTTACAAGATGACAGTAATAAGAATATTAAATACCAGAAGTATTTATAGATCGTCAACTATTCTCATGTAGAAATACTATAACACGGTCATAAAACATTATTTGTATCCTCTGATTTAGAATGCATGTCGCTCCTAGAGACTTTTTCCTTTTCCTAAGAATTCATTTAAATGCAACCCATGGGGCAACAGGCATCTAATGTTTGAAGATTACTTACTAATAGCCTTTTAAGTCACTACTGGAAGTTCTTATACATTCAATACTGAAGAAGAAAGTGAAAGTGCACTTATCTTTTCCGTCAACATCCTTAATGTTTAGTTTAGTTCAGAGTTTTATGTTTAACAACAGAGTATAGAAGTGTGGAGACATTCCAACAGGTTGAAAATGAGCTCAGTTTTTATTGTCATTTGTGGATTTCTTACAGGAAATATCTTCATTGTCTTAATTGCTTATCTCTTTGGCAGAAGCAGACATCATGCCTGGCATCACACAATTTAGCATTCAAAATTACTTTATTACTCTACACCACTGCAAATTAACAGCAGTTTCAAGAAATCTATACTCATTTTCTGGGAGCTTAAAATGGTATTGAAATACAGTTGTATTTGCTTTTTTTTTTTTTTTTTTTTTGGTTTTTCGAGACAGGGTTTCTCTGTAGCTTTGGAGCCTGTCCTGGAACTAGCTCTGTAGACCAGGCTGGTC
>NW_004949169.1:1042167-1043345 GCF_000317375.1 Microtus ochrogaster | reverse complement strand
CCAGGCTGGTCTCGAACTCACAGAGATCCGCCTGCCTCTGCCTCCCGAGTGCTGGGATTAAAGGCGTGCGCCACCATCGCCCGGCACAGTTGTATTTTCTTGAAAACTGTTTTTTTGTCCAAGTTTAGTGATTAAAATATAGAAAGTATCTTGCAATAATTTCTATTCATAAAACTGTGCATAGATTTAATTCATGAGTGATTAACTCAGAGTCAATGATAATGTGTTTGTGACATATTAAGATAAAATAATCAAAACCCTTTCATTTGGTGTCATTTAAGGAAGAGAAAGCCCAGATTTTAATTATGTATGTTGCTCTCCCTGTGTCTTCCCTTCTCTTCTTTGTCTGTTGAAGAGTCTGAATCTGTAGCTGCAAAAACTGTTTTGCAAATTGTTCATGGCATCTGTGTCTATACATCTGTGTGCTGTGTGTTTCTATGTGTGCCTATGTGAATATATGTGTCTAGGTCTAAGAAAGGGCTTGGCTCTGTCTTTTATGGAACACACAAAACACACCGTAACAAATGAATGACAGAGTTCTAAAATGAATTAAGTCACTGGATCCACCTGAACCCATCTGACACAGATAACTAACAGTAATATAAACATCACTTTTTTATCAAATAATATCCATGTGTTACAGTCAACATTTATAGTAGATGTTTATTTTATAAGCCTGCTTTTAGCATATTTGATGTTTACAACAAATGATATACATGCAAACACACATGCATTACCTTGGCTCAGGGGCTTGTAAAATAGATGATTTAAGACTACAACTGTAAACTAGTTTAGTTTGTAAACATTTATTGCACATGAAACCCAAGAAAATCGAGATTGATTATTACATTTTTCTCTTAAAAACAGGTTAAAGAAATGGCCTGAATACACAGGATAACAGACTTATGTCTTAAGTGATCTTAAAGTGAATTATTGACTTTGGTATTGAGGTTCAGTAAAAGTGCCAGTCTCCTAGAATATAAAATATATTTTTATCATAATGCAACAGAACTATAACTACTAAAATTGTAATATTATATGTTATTTATAGTTGGTTATTCTTTACCACTCAGAACTCTAAGGTAAGACTCCTTTTCTAAATTGGGATTATCTTTTTTTTTTTAATTTATTTATTTATTTATTTTTTATTGAGAAAAGGAAAAAAAAAACAAGTTTCC
>NW_004949169.1:1029659-1042067 GCF_000317375.1 Microtus ochrogaster | reverse complement strand
CAATGGGCAGTCAGGGTTCCCTGCCCTGTGGTAAGTCCTAGGTCCTCCCCCCTCCGTCTATATTTAGGAAGGTGAACATCTAAACTGGCTAGGCTATGGGATTATCTTATCTAGTACTTAACATTTGAGTTTCTGCCATTACTGTCCTCATTAATCATTCAGTTTACAAAGAGAAAATCTTGTGTCCTAACACTTATAACAAAAAAGGCTAGATTATCATAAGGCTATCCTGTTAGAGACCCAACAATATAATTCAGCTGGACTGGGACTGAATGAGCATGGGATCAAACTGGACCCTCTGAATGTGGCTTACAATTGAGGCAGACTGAGAAGCCAATGATAATGACACTGGGATTTGTCTCTGCTGCATGTACTGGCTTTCAGGGATTCTATTCTATTTGGATGCATACCTTCCTAAGCCTGGATGGAGGGGGGAGGACCTTGGATTTCCTACAGGGCAAGGTACTCTGCCTTCTCTTAGGACTGGAGGTGGAGGGTGAGTGGGGGAACAGGAGGGAAGTGGGAGAAGGGGAGGAAGTGGAAATTTTGATTGTTATTATTTATAAAGTAATAAAAAATTATCAGAAAAAGAAAGATTTCCTGATTAGATAGGCAATACACAGTAACATTTACAATAATTATATTAAATTATTTCCCTAGATTTGAAATAGGTAGCTTATTACTTTATAAAAAATAAAGTCAAATTACATACAGTTGTAATACTATCAAATAACTTGACCAGAGTTTGAATTATTATCTTAATGACCATACCTGCCATTAGTATCTTCTATGCATGACAGGGATGGTACAAACATGTGGTGGTCTAAACAAGACTTGTATAATAGCCACACCAGTCATATGGCTCCCTCTTAGATAAAATAAATATTGGCAATTAACAGTTACAGAAGGAGGGAGAATGAGTTTTCTCCAAAGATGATATTCTTTCTAGATTATCTAATCTCAAGTGGAAATATTTAACTAACGGACCACAGTAGGAATATTTTTATTATTTATTTATCAGTATATATTTAATTAAAAGAATTACAAAAGATGAGATCATGAATCTGAGAAGGTGGTAGATAGGAACGATTAAGAGCTAAAATAATAATTTGGAAGAGATATTAAAAACACCATACTCATGTATAAAATCTTTGAGAGTTAGAATATACACTATATTCTTCATGATTTTACAATAATCCATAAATTGCTTTGGTACAGCTATATGAAAATAAATAATTCTTCTTGTTGTGATTTTTTCCACCTAGAGAGATATCTATCATAGCTTTTCAAACATACAGGCAAAATTTATTAAATAACTTTCATTTTGCAGAGAGTGTTTGTGCCCTACTGGTGACCATGTTGTCAATCCCTGGGAAATACTTATCATCACTTAATGATATAATTTTTTAACTTGAGTTGAAGATACATAATCTAAACTCAGAGTTACAGCAATTCTGATGGATCATCACAAAGCATTCACAATTCTGACATCTTTAATTCACAATACAAGGGAATGTTATCATTTAACCCATGAAGAGGATTTATCTCTAAGTAACTGAGAACTGTTTTACAATTTAAGTAACAGAACTCAATTCTCTAATATATCAACACTTCAGTTTTGAGGTTTTCACTGAAAACATAAACATGAAAAAGAGTGTAGCTATGATATTGCAGATCTACCTTTTAAATTTTTTTCTTGTGTGATTTTATTGTAATTACACTTCTCCCTTCCCTTTTCTTCCTCCAAACCCTCCCATACATTACTGCCTACTCTCATTCAAATTCATGACCTCTTTCTTCACTAATTGTTACTGCTTGAAAATACTTATATACTTTTATGTAAATCAAATTGTAGGTAAATAATTCATAATTTTAAAACATTATTACTATGGCATATCTTAGGTACTACAAACTACTTCATTCTTTTAGAAGTTTAAAGCTAACATTGCCCAAATTTCTACATAAACCACTCCAAGGTAACTAAATTCAACGCAGCTTGTTTCTGTTTAAATATTTGGATTCTGCATAAACAAGTGACATTATAAGGTGTTTTGCCTTCTGCTTCTTTCTCTTAGCATTTTATTCCCACCTTCATCTATGCTACTACAGATGACAGGCTATATATTATTTTTTTTTTAGTCTTGCTCTTCCTGTCTCCTTCCTGCCATATTTTCATTATTTTGTTATCTCATAATAAACATTTAGGAATTTTTTGTGTGAGCAGTGCTGCAATAAGCATGATAGACAATATTTCACTAATATGTCCTTTCAGTCTCATTGACTGCACCCTCAAATGCGCAGTTGTTGTATCGTATGATGATTCTAGTTTTAATTTTTATTAATGTGTAAGACTTATGCAAACCTTTAGGTACTGTGATGGAATTTCTGTGTGTGTGTTTGTGTAAATACTCTCATTGTATATTTTTGCGTTATTGTTCATACATATCCATTCCACTTGTTTACTTTATTTTCCCAAATAGTTTCTCTATCTATTTTCTTCTTTGTTAAGACAAGGTCTTACTATTTGGCCCTATCTGGCCTGGAACTCTTTAGAGTTCAAACTCACAGAGGTTTGTGAACTTCTGCCTCCTGAGTGCTGGGAATGAAGGCATACACCATACATCTGGCTTTCATGATTAGTTCTAAATCCACATTTTGGAGAAAACATAAAATAATTTTTCCAAGGATGGCTCATGTCACTTAACATGAATAAATCCAGTTTCAAAAATTTAACTGAAAATTACATAATTTTATTTTGCTTAAATTTATAATAATTCATTGTTGGAGAGATCAGCTTTGACAAGGATACCACTTACTGGGGTAAGGTCCATGGTCATTAGAAAAATAAGTAAAGAGAATGAAGACATGAGTGAAAATACTAAAGTGAAACAAGATAGAATCAGGAGGGAATTCCAGTAAATACTGAAAATCATCTGCATTTAATTTCCATTTGCTTAAATACCCTGGCCCTAACAGTTAGGAGTAAGATAAAAAACTGCATTTTACATGATAAAAGAATTGAATAGACCAGTTGAAGGATTATGTGTTACATTCTTTTGTTCTTTCTTTATTTTTTATTTTTATTGAGCTTCTTAATTAAACATTCCGTTGCCAAAAGAAGACAAGTAACACTGGCACCCTAGACCAAAATATTCTATTAGCAAACCACTCCCTGGGTGAAACCCATTGTTATCTCCTTAAGGGAGTAGGAACTTAGCTGGATCCTTAGATTTTTGTTTGAGGTAGAAAGAGATCTACATCTTAATACCTGAAATACCAGGTTTGTATATTAGCCACACCTGTTGTCTGAACTATTGACAGTAACCTTGATGGAACAGAAGTTCCAACTCTCTGATCTTTAGTCAAGGTAGAATGGTTACCTACCTATGGGCCCTGTCACACTGCATATATGCACAGCATTTTAATAATCCATTCATCCAGTGAATATTACCTATGCTAAATCCATTACTTGATTCCCATGAACACTGCTAGATAAACAAGTATCACAGTGTTATAAAAGCTTTAATTTCTTTTCTATTTTTTTTCCTTTGGTGCCTATCCTGGAACTAGCTCTTGTAGACCAGGTTGGTCTCAATACTCACAAACATCTACCTGCCTCTGCATCCCAAGTGCTGGGATTAAAGGCTTGTGCTACCACCTCTGGGCTAAAAGCTTTAATTTCTTAATGAATATACTTAGGAATGGTGTAGCAGAATAATATGGCAATTTTGTTTTTTGTTTTCATTGAGAAAAGTCCATATTGATGTTGATGATAATGTTAGACTGATTTATGTTCATATTAAAAGTGTATATTGGCTCCTTCCCATATTAACCCTCATCAACAATTTCTTAAAATTATTTTTTAGAAGATACCTATTGTGACTAGGTAAAAAAGAACCTCGTTGTCATTTTTATTTTTGTTTTCTTGATGTAATAAATACTTCTGTATGCTTATTATTTTAAAAATATATTTATTGATTTATTTATATGTATTCATGTATCAATGACTGTGTATATACACATCTTATGAAGGGCCACAGGGGATAATTTACGACAGTCATTTATGTCCTCCTACCATGTGGGCACGGCACTGGGTATCAAACTTAGATCCTCCAGCTTGACTACATGTGCCTTTACTAACTGTGTCATCTTGTCAGTGTAGACTGAAGTTTCTGTCCTGCCCCATCCCACAGCCATTCAGTTACAATCAAACATACAGAGGCTTATATTAATATAAACTGGATCACATATTATCTTAGGCTTATTACTAATTAATTCTTATAACTTAAATTAATCCATAATCTTATCTATGTTTAGTCACATGATTTGGTACCTTTTATCAGTGAGTGATTCTTATCTTGCTTCCTCTACTTCTGGCTGGTGACAGCAGATTAAGCCTTTCCTCTTCCCAGAATTCTCCTAGTCTTGTTGCCCCACCTATACTTCCTGCCTGACGACTGGCCAATCAATGTTTTATTAAACCAACACAAGTGACAAATCTTTACAAGATACAAGGCCTTTGTTCCACAGTATGTCAGTCTTTTTGTATGTTTTTATTAGCCATTTGTATTTCATCTGAAGTGTGTTTAGTTCATGTGCCCAATTATTGATCTTATAATTTTGTTCTCTTGGTTATTGATTTTTTTAAAATGTTGTGTGTTCTGGATATTTTCCTGATTATGAATGAATGGGCAGCACAAATTTACTCTAAGTCCCTAAAACGTCTTTCTCTTTTAAATTCAGATAATCACGTTCATCAGTTTTGCCTATTATTTTCTGAATCTTACACAGAAAGTCAAATCTATGTCAATATATTGAAATTATTTCCTATGCTTTCTTTTAGTACTGAACATACTGAAATAAAGCCATCCTGTGTTAATTGCTGAAATTCATATTTGAACATTTTCCATAACAACCGAAACAATCTATAGATTCTATGAAATTGCCATTATAATTCTAATGATATACTTTCTGTGTTTGGTGGTTCAAACTGTAACCCAATATTTGGAAAGCAAACTCAGAAGATCCACTGCAAGTTTGAGGCCAGCCTAGTCTACATAGTGAGTTTCAAGCCAACAAAGGCTTTATAATGATATTCAATCCCAAATGATTAACTACGTAATGATGTGTTACATTTCTTTATGCTGCAGAATATTACTTTAACTATATGAAAGTATGTTGTATTTGTTTAACAATGTAAGGATGTGTGTTTAATTGTATAAAAATGTGTTGTGTTTGTTTCTCCTTGCCTGCCTAAGGCACATGATTGTTCTAATAAAGAGCTGAATGGCCAATAACTAAGCAGAAAAAGGATAGGTAGGGTTGGCTGGGAGAGAGAATAAATAGAAGAGATCTAGGCTGAAGAGGAGCAAGAGAAAGAGGAGAGAACTAGGGAGATGCCTAGGGCTGTAAGACCGACAACAGCTACAGTCTGCCAGACATAAGAAGTGAAAGTAAGATATACAGAAGGAAAGAAAAAAAAGCTCTGATGCAAAGGGTAGATAAAGCAAAACAGGATAATTTAAATTAGTGAAGCTGGCTAGAAACAGGCCAAAGTTGAGGATAGGATTTTAATAATTTTGGTTCATGTTTAAGGTTGCTTTAGATTGTAGAAATTTTAGAATGTAGGGATTTTGCTCTTTTGAAACATCAAAATTTATTATGAGGTATTCAGTGCCACATCTTTGGGATTACTGTTGCCACTAGCCTTAAAATTTATGAGAAATATGTTATGCTAAGATAGATTTTCCTTCTGAAAATCACTGGATTTGGTTTAGAATTATTCTTGGAACAGATCATGTAATATAGTTAGGTGACATTGTGCTAGCCCTGTGAGAAGGGTGGATGGGCCTTATTATAGCCATTAACCTCATTGCTGTGCTGTGTTCCTTGTAGTTTAGTATAATTTGTCTTGGAAAGCCATCTCATTTTTTTTTTTCAGAAACTCTTCGGACATGCTTATCTAGTAATACAACTCTCTCATTTTCTGTTTTAATTATTTTTACTATAATTTGACAGAATCTTTAAAAATAAAGGGTTCTAAACTGTCTGTGCTCCATTCTGTATATTCTCTGTTTTGCATTCTTAGACTACAAATTTCAGGCTCCATCCAAACATATATGAGACAATTTACTCAAAGCAGATAGAGAATAAATATTTATTGCAGATATGTAGAAAATCTTGAATTTTTCAATAGTAAGTGTCCATGCATGAAATATACAGTATATTCAAATGAAATTACTTCAATGGAAGTTCTTCATAAAGGGATAAAAGTTGCAAGACAGAGCAGATACTCAGAAATAGAAACACCAGTGCTATCCACAATATTTAGTCCAGATAGGCAGAAGGGTGGAATGTTTTTCACAACATATAAGCAGACAGAGGGGAAATGGAAACCCCAGAGAGAAGAATAGTGCACTTAAGATGGACAGGTGAGGTGATATAGCTTGACAGGAAAGAAGGAGATAAATTATAGCGCTCTCTCTCTCTCTCTCTCTCTCTCTCTCTCTCTCTCTCTCCAAACTTCACCAGTTACTATTTGAGCTGATGTACATCGTCTATACATATAAGCATTCACAAGCAGAGTGTAAGAGGGAAAGCATATTGCTATTGACCAAGCAGAAGTTTTCCAATATTAGAGCTACCAGGTGTTTCTGACAGAAGAATTACTGTATTTCTTTCGTCTAGCTTATCCTTTGAGTGACTACAATTTTACTGTAATTTTCGGAAAGCAATATATCATTTAGACAAAATCACTTTTCCTCATAGTTAAAAACATTTTCAACTCTACAAAGTTCATTAGCTAAACTACTGAGTTTCCTGTGTAGTTTTTACAGGTAATATGCTAACAGATTCAGTATAATGTTTTTGAGACATCATTTCTGTTTTCTATCATCACTTATTTTTTAATCATAGTTTTTGTACAATGTTCTCTTTACTTTCAGTATATGTGTTTGACAAATAATTTCTATTTTCTAACAACATTTCTTTTATAATCTTAGCTTACTTTGTATACTGAGATCTCTTTACCTTCAGTCTCTTTTTTCTGATGGCATCAGGATTCATCATGATGTAAGCGATTTAACATTTTAATAATTGACTAAATGTCTCACTGATCAGTGTACAATATGCTACTTCATTTTTTCAGTGTCGCCCTTAATGTCTGTGCTGCTGGGGTTATATGTAGGGAGTGGTCTCCTGTGCCCATCTGTTGTAGAGTACTTCCCACTTTCTCTTCTATCAGCTTCAATGTGTTCAGGCTGATATTAAGGTCTTTAATCCATTTGGACTTGAGTTTTGTACATGGTGAGAGATATGGATCTATTTTCATTCTTCTACAGGTTGGCAACCAGTTCTGCCAGCACCATTTGTTGAAGATGCTTTCTTTCTTCCATTGTATACTTTTTGGTCCACCAACGATAGCCTTTGCTGGAGAGGATGTGGAGTAAGGGGTACACTCATCCATTGCTGGTGGGAATGCAAACTTGTGCAACCACTATGGAAAGCAGTGTGGCGGTCTCTCAGAAAATTTTGGATAAACCTACCCGAAGACCCAGCAATACCACTCTTGGGAATATACCCAAGAGATGCCCTATCATATGACAAAAACATTTGTTCAACTATGTTCATAGCAGTATTATTTGTAATAGCCAGAACCTGGAAACAACCTAGATGTCCTTCAATGGAAGAATGGATGAAGAAAGTATGGAATATATACATATTAGTGTACTACTCAGCAGTAAAAACAATGACTGCTTGAATTTTGCATGCAAATGGATGGAAATAGAAAACACTATCCTGAGTGAGGTAAGCCAAACCCAAAAAGAGGAACATGGGATGTACTCACTCATATTTGGTTTCTAGCCATAAATAAAGGACATTGAGTCTATAATTCGTGATCCTAGAGAAGCTAAATAAGAAGGTGAACCCAAAGAAAAACATATAGTTATCCTCCTGGATATTAACCTTCATCAGGTGATGAAAGGAGACACAGACAAAGACCCACATTGGAGCACCAGACTGAAATCCCAAGGCCCAAATGAGGAGCAGAAGGAGAAGGAGCACGAGCAAGGAACTCAGGACCGCGAGGGGTGCACCCACACACTGAGACAATGGGGATGGTCTACCGGGAACTCACCAAGGCCAGCTGGACTGGGTCTAAAAAAAACATGGGATAAAACCGGACTCGCTGAACAAAGCGGACAATGAGGGCTGCTGAGAACTCAAGAACAATGGCAATGGATTTTGATCCTACTGCACGTACTGGCTTTGTGGGAGCCTAGGGTGTTTGGATGCTCACCTTACTAGACCTGGACGGGGGTGGGAGATCCTTGGACTTCCCACAAGACAGGGAACCCTGACTGCTCTTCGGGCTGCTGAGGGAGTGGGAATTAATTGGGGGAGGGGATGGGAAATGGGAGGCGGTGGCGGGGAGGAGGCAGAAATCCATAATAAATAAATAAATAAAATGCTACTTCAAGTTCTTTGCCTTTTACCTGCTCTTTCCATCTCCATCCCTTCTGTATTAAATGATCACCGATAATTATTCATTACTCAGATCAAGTACTCTCTATTTTGTGCATCCCTGCTTGGCTCGACAGCATGAACACTTCCTTCTTTAAACATTTCTGTGGAGTTTCTCTCTTATTAAAATATACCCTTCATATTTCTGTCTGCCTTCTTCAGTTTGTAAAACCCTTCAAATCAAACTACATTTTCATTTTACTATTCCATCATGATATATTTATTTGCTTCAGCTAGCTAAGACCCTGTGTCTGTCATCTCAAGAATTCTCCATACCCACAGCCATGTTCCACTGCCGGCCTTTCCAAAGGTTATGAAGATCTGAGTGTTTTCATGTGAAAGAGGATCCCATTGTCCCATGCCCAGCTTGTGAGGATAGATCTGTACTTTGTAAAGTAATCCTTGACCACCAGACCGCTGTCTTTGCAGCTGCCATAGTACATCATCTCTATGATGTCAACTGTTTATTGCTTGTCTTCCACGGCCCAGTTTATCTTGTTATTATTACTAGTACCCAAAACAATCGTGATATGTTGGTTTTGGAAGAAAACCATGACTGCACATGGGTTGTATTGTATTGGAAATATAGCAGAGCTATAGAGAAACAGAGCTAGGTGGGAAAAACTAAACTGAATGCTGGGAGCAAGAAGGCAGAGTCATTGAGATGCCATGGATCCCCCAAGAGGGGAAAGACTTGAGCTGCCAGTCAAAACATTGCCAGAAGGCCACAAGCCTCATGGTAAAATATAAAAGAATGAAAATGGGTTAATTCTAGATGTAAGAGCTAGCTAGCAATACACTTAAGCTATTGAATGACTGGGAAGATACACATTAATATATTATCTTTGACTGAACATTAGTTTACTAAATAATCACCTGACATTTTCTGTTTGTAATAAGATGACATAGTAAATGGCAAGGCATTATCATTACAAGATGTATTTTTCTGGTATATAAAGCACTGTATAATTTAAGAGAAATGATCTGCTCATATTGATAGCATGATAAAAGCAAGAAAAATGCATTAACATGTGGATATGGTTATGAGCCAGTAAGACTACGTTTATAACGCTATAAGACAGTACATATTCAGTCAACTAGTTATAATATGGCCATCATGATTAACGATAGTTTCTTTTTTCATTTTCATGTGTGTGTGTGTGTGTGTTTTGATGTGTGGTGCATATGTGTAAGAGTGTATGTGTTTGGGTGTATAGCTGTATGTGGACCACAGAAATAATTAATGCCAAAAATCTTGCTGAATCTCTCTCCTTTCTGATTTTTAAGGCACGATCTGTCAATCAAATTCATAAATCAGATTGATGGCTAGACTCTCTAGTCTGCTTGTTCTGTGGACACCTGTCATTCTCTTCCACAGCTAAAATTACAGACATTTCATAACTTCTACTTGGAATTTACCTGGGATTTGGAGGTCTGAACAATGGTCCTCAAACCTCCACAAGAAGCACTTAGGCTACTGACTAAACTAGTTGCCACTTTAGATACAAAAATTTAAAATGTAAGTTTTTTATCCAAAAAGTAGTAATTATAATATATGTAGATCTTTATATCTGTCATATCATGCTCTTTAGTTCAACTAAAAATTGTAGAAAATTTGACTTTCTGAAGATACTACTAGCTAGTTATGATTGAATTATTAAGCAACAGACGAAAGGACATATGCAAATATGACGTGTTTATGAGGCAAAACTATGAGGATTTAAAATAATGTACCAGAAAAATAGTCATCTAATTTCACATCATGCAAAGTGACTTGCTCATAATGTATCCCACTGTTTTTCCATGTGTTTTATTATATATTATGGATAATTTATCTTTCTTACAGTGTTATAGAACTCTCAAATGTGACTGAAAAATCCTTATAGTAATGACTGTCTTTCTTATAAACTGAAGAATAATTTATCTTAACAAATCCATAACAGCTCTCTTATATCAGAGTCGAAATATGGACCTTCAGAGAGTAAGTGAACTTTACTGCCTTGTCATGTATTTTGAGAAAATATATTCCTGGCCAGTCCCTTAATAACTAAAGATATTCTATCAAGGAAAATAGAATATAATAATAAGTATACTATATATTAAGTCTCTCTTTTGAAAAGAATTCCAAAGCACTAAACCCATCTTGGCTATGGATCAGTCTTCAGTGGTGGAGCATGAAATGTAGACTAGAAGAACCATTCAACAAGATTAAGGACTACTACTGTCAGAGATGTAGGGGGAAATTACAGAAATCTAAGGTCCCAGGACAGGAACACACAGAAATTATAATATTTTGTCTGATAAAGTAATAAAAGCACAGACTATATAGCAAGGTATGATCACAACACATGAATAATGAAGATAATCTTATTATTTCAAAAATGGTATATCTTCAAATTGATAGAACACATGGTCTAAACCATTAATATAATCAACATCTACAAGCTAATATTGTTAAATATTAATTAAATAAGTTGAATGATACTTAATATTTTAAGTTATAGCAAATCATTTTAGAATCACATGACAGACATGTAACAAGATAATTAATATGAATCATTATGTCCTTTCACTAAAGACATCATTACAACAAACTAGTAGAAGTCACCTTCAACCAAAAATAAACAGTTCCTTGATACTTCAAAGAATACCGTATCCAGCCAGATTTGATGTGGGAGTCCCCTCTCTGTATTGTGGCTACTATTAATGAATAAAGAAACTTCTTTGGACCAATAGCAAGGCAGAACTTAGGTAGGCAGGGAAAGTTAGGCTGAATTCTGGGAGAAAGAAGGGCTGAGTCAGAGATGCCATGAAGCCATCAAAGACAGATGCTGGGTATTTTATCTGGTAAGTGACAGCCAAGTGGCAATATATATATATATTAATAGAAATGGGTTTAATTAATATGTAAGAGTTAGCTAATAAGAAACTAAAGCTAATGGGCCAAGAAGTGATTTAAATAATACAGTTTAAGCAGCTTGGAACCAACAAGTTGCCACTTGCAACAGATTGGTGCCCATGTAGCCAACTAAAATCACTTAAAACCAGAGAGAGTTTGAAAAAGAATTCTGGACACAAAAATACAGAGTTTAACACAGCTTCTTGCTGTTTGCTGGCAGAGTGCAGTAGCTCCTTTAAGAGAGAATTTCCTGATTCAAGAGTAGCAAAAGAAAAAAAAAAGCCATGCTGTTTTTGAAGTGCCAGTTTTCTGGGCTTTGCTGCCAGTGCAAACTCTGACTCTTTCAGAAAGTGGGTCTGGCTACAGAGGATTTGAGTGGGATTGTGAGCAGACTGCTGCAGCTTGGTTAATGTCGACATGGACTGGCTATGTGCCTGGAAATGGGGCAGTGTATACAGCTCAGGGGCAAGTGGATCCACCATGCTGAATTAGGCATGGCAAGCAGACACTGTCGTATTTCCCCTAGTAATAGTGCAGGCTGAAGATCAATGCTCCAATGGTACAGAAGAAATTTGGGTGACTGTCCAGGCAGTGAGATGTCTCTGTCAATTCTGGAGTTTTGGAAGTTGCCTACAATGAACTTATTGTTTACTTAGGTAATATATTATATCATTCTGGAGTGTTTGATGGCATTGAGAATTTATAGTTATAGTTTCCCTTAGTTATGATAAAATATAAAGTAGATATAAATATTGTAACTGTAATTCTTATTTGATACCATTTTTGTTATATGAAATTTTACTAGGTTAAAGTTAAATCTTTCCTTTTATTTAAACTGAAAAGGGGAGGGAGTCCCCTCTGTGTACTGTGATTACCATTAATGAGGTAGGCAGGAGCCGGGCGATGGTGTCACACGCCTTTAATCCCAGCACTCGGGAGGCAGAGGCAGGCGGATCTCTGTGAGTTCGAGACCAGCCTGGTCTACA
>NW_004949169.1:1007521-1028839 GCF_000317375.1 Microtus ochrogaster | reverse complement strand
CTCGAACTCACAGAGATCCGCCTGTCTCTGCTTCCCGAGTGCTGGGATTAAAGGCGTGTGCCATCCATACCTTTTTTGGATTAATGACAGTGAACCCAATTTCCTTATGTCTAAATGGAATTAAACCAAACATATATATTACAAAGTATATGAACATTTACTTCTATACTGTCTGATATAGAAAAGTAGTACACATTAACATTCCTATTCAATTTCTTCACTAGAATTAATATCATATATTTGATACTTTATGGTCTAGTAATTTAGATAGATGTAGTCATCTATAAGTGTCTAAGAAATTTTTATGAAATCATACTTACTTTACAATTCAGTCCTATTGTAAATGAAAAATAGAAAATCATTTGCTACTTTGAGAAATGTATTTAACAGATAAAAACACTATTTAAAGAAGTAATGGTGAAATAGTCAGGTTGAAGAATTTGCATATTTTTCATGATAAAATTTTTGAGAAATAATAATTATTATTTGATGTTAGAAATTTCGTAAGTTTACAATGGCAATAATACAGCATTTTTGGAAAATATTTATTGCTCACATCAAATAAATAAAAAACAACTTTTTCTAAATTAAAAGTATTGCATAATTTAATTATTGATAATTCTGAAGATATGCTCAACTATGTGTTCAAAGCAATATATGGTTTTATTTTCATATTTTCACCTAACATTTATTAGCATAATATATTACAAAACATTTTTATTTAGACATTCCTCACTTTTATGTTATATGAATAGATGAAAGAAAACAATCCAATTTAAAAACGCGGTATAGACCTAAATAGAGAATTTGCAACAGAAAAATCTCAAATGCCTGAGAAACACTTAAAGAAATGTTCAACAGTCTTAACCAACTGGGAAATACAAATCAAAACGACTTTGAAATTAATCTAACACATGCCATAATGGCTAAAAGAACAAACCCATATGACAGCTCCTGCTGGAGAGGATGTGGCACAAGAACATTCCCTAATTGTTGATGGAAGTGCAAACTTGTACTTTGGAGATCAATATGGCTGCTTCTCAAAAAAAGAAAAAAATCACTGGGAATCACTCTATCATAAGACCCATCTATATGACTTGTGGGTATATACCCAAAGAATACTCAATCATTACACAAGGATATTTGCTTAGCTATGTTCATTGCAGAATTATTTGTAATAGCCAGAACCTAGAAACAGCCTAGATGTCTCTCAAGACATGGACAAAGAAAATGTGGTACATTGACACAATAGAGTACCACTCAGATATTAGAAAAAAATATGTTTTGAAATTTTCAGGCAAATGGATAGAATTAGAAAGAAAATCATCCTGAGTGAGGTAAATCAGACATAGAAAGATGAAGTATTCATAAGTGGATAATAGCTGTAAAACAAAGGAGAACCCTTCTACAAACTAGACACCCAAACATACTAGATAACAAGGAGGTTTCTGGGTAATTCCCAGATCTCCCTCAGAAGGAGAAATAGAAGAGATGTTGTATGGAGATAGGAGCATGAACAAGCAGGTTGCAGGAGATGAAAGGGGAGATTACTGAAACAGACTACTGGAAAGGTGGAGTATTTTGGGCTCATATGCAAACCTAGGTCAAGTAAATCTACAAAGAGGACCCTAACTTAGACTTCTAACATTAGCACTTAACCTGAACTGGGCATCTCCTACAATCAAGCAAGACTACAAATAGAGGGATTGGGACACCAGTCCAGCCACATAACTTTTGATCTACTGTTTTTCCTGCTTACAGGATGTGCTGGGGTAGAGGTATATTAGAGACTGAGGGAGTGCCCAACCAATAACCCGACTAGCCTAAAACCCATACCAGGAGGGTAAATCCACCCCTGACACTACCTGGAGCACCAAGACTTACAGGATGGATGACCCAGAGAAGTAGCATAGAACCAAACATGACTGGAGAAAAAAAAATTGAATGATTCCTATTGATATTCTTCTAGACTCATAGATTGGTGCCTAGTCCAATGATCACTAGATTGTTTCGATGCAGCAACTGATGGACATAGATGCAGAGAGCCATAGTCAAACATTAGGCCAGGCTTGGAAAATCCTGCTGAAGAGAGAGGATAGGAAGAGCCAGAGGGATCAACAAAATCACAAGAAAACCTACAGAATCAACTATCCTGGACTCATAGGGAATCACAGAGACTGAAATGACAACCACTGAGCCTACATGGATCTGGCTTAGTCTCTCTACATATATGTGACAATTGTACAGCTTAGAGAAACTCTTCAATATCAGAACAGGGGCTATATTTGAAATTTTTTAAAGATTCATTTATATATTATATACACATCTCTCCAGTCCTAGCTTTGAAACTTTTTCTGGCTTTTGGGACCCTATTTCTCATACAGGGTTGCCTTGTCCAGCCTGTCCAGACTAAGCACAAGAGGAGGTGCTTAGTCATACTGCAACTTGATATTCTATGTTTTATTGATAACCATGGGAGGATTGAGGGGGCATAGAAGGGAGGAGGAGAGAGGGACTTGAAGCTGTGGTCAGTATATAAATAAATAAATAATCATTATTATTCATGATATTAAATTCAATTTTTTAAGTATGGAATAATGGACCACAAAAAGGCATTCAGCAGAACAACGCCATGAGCCCAGAGCAGAACATTGATTCTACTGGGCCTGATGAGAATGCAGAAATGGTGAAAGAGTATAAGTCAGAGAAATCAATGGAAATGAAAGAGAAAATATGATATTTGGATAATGCCATTGAAGTTAAGAACTACTACTGAATAATTTTATAAAGTTATGATTACTAATAACACATAATCATCTCATTAGATGTTAAAAATATCTCTGAAAAAATCCAACATCCTTCACAATAAAAATATTGGGAGAGATTAGCAATACAGGAGACATACCTAAACATAATAAATTCAATTTACAGAATCACTATGGCCAACATTAAATTAAATAAGACAGTCATATAAATTTTCATTCTTAGTATATTTCAAATTTTCTGATTACAAATGAAGTATTAAAGTAATTTAAGAGTTCAGTTGCAAAAGAGAAGTGTTTTAGCTACATTTTGAAAAGTACTTAAGAACCTAACAACACAAAACTGGAACCTTACTTCCCTTGGAAGCACTTTCTTTACATCCTTTGTTTCATACAAGCCTTTGCATAGACCTATTGAGATCAGTTGGGATTCATTCATAGTTAATGTACATAACTAACTTTGCTATAAATGGTAATCAAGACAAGAATAGTTTCTCTTGTCAACTCCACAGAGAAAAGCCAAATCACTTTGACAACATAAGCGAGAACAGATGTACATTTTATATCTTCCTAAATGGTAACAGCAAAAGGAAGCAAAAAGTAGAAGAACCGAGTTTCCATTTCTGTGAAAGAAATGAGCATAAAAATTGACTTCTGGTGAAATTTTAGAGATGGACTCCCCTTTATTACAAGCTACTGTATTCTACAAATAACTTTTATTGATACATGTTTGGTTTTCTGTGCATTTTATTGCACATAAACAAACATTTATGGGTGGTTAGTATTAAAAATATGAAATAGTAAGTCAGTGCCTTTCTTTCTAAGATTAGCATCCAGTTCCTATTGTTAATCCCAAAGATGCAAGGAGAAAAACCACTGACCCAAGTCATCATGGCCAATTTAATTAAAGTGAGCAATTAATTAAAGCAAGCTTTTTTATTTAGGTAAATGGGCTGTGTCCTCCTAAGCAGAGGTTCAAGAGGTCAATATTGGACATAGGGATGATAAGGGCTTTTACAGCTCAGGAATACAGTGTTTCCAAGTGGGATATTTAGGGGGCAAAGAGGTAGGTAAGGTTACAGAAACAGAAAATAAACATAAATTTGTCATAACAACCTTGTGAAACAAAGACATGATTACAAGGTGGTCAGATGGTATTCATAAAAAGAGGTGGTCTTAATAACCTTTGAAATAAAGGTATGGTTGAAAAAACGGAGTTTTAATCATAAACAGGAATGAAGCTAGCTTTCTTTACTACAAGATGGCTTTCAAGTCAAAGGCAAAGGCAGGCTTTCTTATCACTGCCTTCATGAGACCTCCAAAATGTGGGAGAATGTAGTGTATAGTGTTTAATCTATAAATATTCATCACAAAGGGACATGTACAGAAAGTGCCAAAAGATTGATATTAATCCGATACTAAGCTAAATATGATTAGGAGAAAATATTCAATGGAGGAAAGGAGCTATAAGTTTTATGAACAGATTTTAGCATATGTTTTGCTGAAATGTCAACAGATGTAATTTTGGAAGATTTTTTTTAATTCTTTTGCTTAACTATTATTCATACTACCTTTATCCATAGACTGAGGACAACGTATGTTATTTTTTATACATGTCTAACTTTGCATGAGTAAAAATAATATAGAGTGATGAAAATCTCTTTCCGCCTCTATTCCTCTGCTGACCAAGCTTACAGGACTGTACATTCATGTATAGCACATGAAAGAATAAGCATCATTTAGAACATGTTTTGAAAAGAAAATATCTTATATTTGTGAAAAATGTCTTCCAAAAGATTTTAAATTATGCTTTTTATCCACTATTCTTTTTCAGCCATGTCTGACTCATTCTTTATTTTGGCTTTTGCTTGCAAAAAAAAAAAAGGTTTCTTTATGTGTCCCTGACTGTCCTGGAACTAGCTCTGAGGACTACTCTTTCTCAATTGTCAACTTCTAAGATAAAAGTCCTGCTCCAATGAACCCATCATTTCAGTTATGATCAAGTATTTACTTTAATTACTTCTGCCATTCTTTTCCAATGTTCAACATATGGTTGTGGATTTTCTGTTTGTAACATTAATCTGTATGCTGGGTGAAAAGGGAAGTGTGCTTGTAATTTTTGTTCTACACACAGTATATCACATACTATTCAAAACACATGATATCAATGACCTTTTGTTGAATGAGCAGTTTTTATGATTCAAATATATTTGTTAAGGAAATAGTTGTCATAGTTTAGCAAATGTGATGGGAATATGATAATATAGATTTGTATCCACCAGAAACTTACTCATGAATTTTCCTAAATCAGAGAGAAAAATTTTGCTATATTGTTATGGGTATATGACATCACTGTTTAATTTTTAGTAGAATTATACAGTAAAATTTCCTCAAGTAAAATTTTGCTACACAATTTAAACTTTAACTTGCGTTTTAATGTTTTGATTACAACTTTAAAAATGTCATGCAAATTATTTTGATCATACTCACTCCTCAGTTCCTCCCAGATGTAACTTCGCCTTCCTACCCCCATAACTTACTTGTTATTTGTCTTTCATTAAGCCAAATTCATGTTGCTTAAGTACTGCTGTATGTGGGCCCTGGCCTGGATGGTGATAGATTTGCCATGGATCACACACTTGAAGAAAACTGCATCTCCCTCTTCTAGAAGCAACCAAATGCTACTACTACTTCAGCTGAGAGTGAGAATATGAGCCTATCATTTCTCATCCTTCATTGTTGGACTAGCAGCACCACTGCCTAAACCCATTTCTGCTTTCACAGTCAATGTTAGTCAAGATTCTCTAGAGTAGCAGTTTTCAATCTCTTCATTGTGACACCCTTGGTTGTCACATATCAAATATCCTGCATATCATCTATTTACATTATGATTCATAACAGTAGCAAAATTACAGTTATGAAGTAGCAACAAAATATTTTGTGGCTAGGGGTTAGCTCAATATGAGGAAGGGGTACAGCATTAGGAAATTTGAGAACCACTGCTCTAGAGGAATAGAACTAATATAATGAATGAATGTATGGATATATATATATATATATATATATATATATATGTACAATTTTTAGATTGTCTTACAGGCTCTGGTCTAGCTTTTACAATAATAGATATCTCCTGAAAGGAACACCAGATATCTGGTAGTTGTTCAGTCCATGAGGCTGGATGTCTTAATCATCTTTTGATTTTTATTGTAATCCTGAAGATGTAGTTCCTAATATCAGTGAAGAAATGCCCTAGCATCAAGATAGATGAACTAGCGAGTTATAATAAAGGAGTGCAGGAAACAAAAGAAAGCTTTGTTTTTTTCACGTCTTTTATGTAGGCAGCCACCAGAAGATGTGGACAATATTTAAGATGAGTTTTCTGATTTCTAATGGTTTACATTTAAATACATCTTTCCACCTCAAGTAATCCAATCAAAGACAAAATCCTGCACAGATGTGTCCACCTTTTTAGATTTTACATAATTTCTGATGTAGTCAAGTTGACAACTAATATTAGCCACCACATTTTGAAAAACACATAGGCAAAACCTATTCCAATGTTTGGTAAAAATGAACTTAAAAACTAGTCAGAAGCAATAGAGAAGAAAAAATTTATAAACATTTATGAACTAAAAACAGGTGCACGAAATTTTATGAGGCACACTATCAAATCAAAACCACAGATTGAATCAAATTCAGTCATCCTGGGTGACTTCAGTACTCTACTATCACTAACAGACAAGAACTAAACAGAATTACTTTTTAAGTTAAGTGAAACAATAAATCAAAATGCATAAATAAGCATTTACAGAACATTCTGCCAAAATACTAAAGAGTATACTTCCTTCTTAGCGTTTCATAAAGCTTTTTTGAAAATTTCCTACGTATTAGAACATAAAGCAAGTATCAACAGATTTAGGATAACTGAAGTGACATCCTTTATTCTCTAAGGCCACAAGGAATAAAGCTAGATACCAAGAACAATAGAAAAGGCAGAGAGAACATAAAATATAAAGGCCAAAGAACACGCTAATAAAAAAAATTACATCAAGGGAGAAATAAAGAAGGAAATTAAAATATTCATATAATTTAATAAAAATTAAAACAAAATATATCAAAAATCTATGGGATGCAATGAAGGCAGATATAAGAGGAATCTTTGTAGCACTAAGTATCCACATAAAAAATTGTAGTGATATGAAATACATAACTTAATGATGATCCTGAAGGCCTCGGCAAAAATCAAAAGGAACAACCGAGAAGAAGAGATGGGAAAGGGTAATTGAAATTATGACTGAAATTAATGAAACAGGAATGAAAAAGTACATGAAAAATACAACAAATCAATGAAAAGAAGACTTGGTTCCTTGGAAAAATTAAGAGATCTGACAAGTGTTTAACTATATTAACCAAAAGAGAGAGAGGACCCAAACTATTTAAAATCAAAGACAAAATCAAAAACATTGCAACAGATACTGAAGAAATTTGGGGAATCATAAGAACATTGTTTTAAATTCTATAGTCCACAAAACTGGAATATCTTAAAGTAACTGATGAATTTTAAATATATATATATATATATATATATATGACTAACTAAAATAAATTAAATGGAATAAATAATTTAAATAAATCTAATTCAAATTAAACTTCCAACGGACATTTAGAGGACAGTTTTATAAGGTCATCTTTGTTACATTCTTTGTCATTCTACAAAACATTTCGTTTTTATTTCTTTCATTCAAACATATTTACAATCTTAGCAAGACCTATGTTTTTAAAATTGACTTCATACATAATTAGTACTTAATGAATAGTCAAAGGTCTCTTATAACTAACAGATGCTGACAAGAAGGCATTAGCAAGCTTTGTTGTCTTCGAGTTATGGTAAAAATTCCTAACAAATGCCCAAATTAGTGATTACCATGTACTCTATTGAAAACAGAATAAACTGTTTCAGGTCATAGGCATTTCGTACCCCAGTACATATTTAGTATTATGTCTAAATGAGTATTTGAAAATTTTTATTGCTCAGTTGATGAGCTGTGGAGATATTTCTTCATAGAGGTGTAATATAGTGGGAAAAATAGTTACTAATTCATGCTTAGCCAGAGAGACTCGGTTAATCAATCTGAAAGCACCATTGAATATTGTCTAGCTCTATTCAAGTCCAAACGCTCAGAGGAGGTATTATACAATTTCTATTATTTGATGTATCATTTGGATATTTGATTTTTGTAGTACTATTAGTTTATTTTCTGTGTAAGTAACTTTTGTAATATATTGTAATATCACCTTTACATTGGGTCATTATATAAATTACTTTTCTCAGTGCTTTGAAATAATCCACAAAAGCAAGTTAAGGGAAGAAACATTTATTTTTCTCATTGTTTCAGTTATTATGGCATTGTCTGCAGTTGTGGGAAGGATATAAGAAAATGACCCTCGGTAATTATAAAAATTTCAATTGTATCAAGTGAATACATTCTAGAAGTTTATTCTATGGCATGGTATATACAGTTAATAATAAAAATATTTTATACTTTAAACATGTTAAAATCATGCACCTCATGTTCACTGTTCCTAACCACACTTACTCAAGCAAACAGATAAGCAAAAAAATACAAGAAAGGATAATCCAAAAACACAATGACAAATAACACTTGTATTTTCTTGTCCTTAGAAGTTAGATTTCAAAAACAATTAAGAGAGCTAAATTCAAAGGGGATAATATGAGAAGAGGAAAGGAACCAAAAAAAAAAAAAAAAGAGGGAGAGTACATCACAGGTAAACCTGAGCGAAGTATACAATCTATATGAAAATGTAACCGTGAAACTCATTATTTTGATCAATAAATTTGTCAGGAAAATTTTGCAAATGATAGGTATATTTGACATCTTGATTATTATGATTATATCATAGGTTTGTGTACATACCTCAAAATTCATCAAACACTATGCATTAAACTTGGGAAATATATATATATGTGTATATATATATATATAATTTGTTATACATCATATGTATTATGCATTACACATCAATATTAAATTTTAAAAAATAGAAGAATTGAATATTGAATAAGTGAAGAAGGAAGTCTGGATGTGGGCAGGAGAAAGTAAATAAGGGAGGGAAGAAGATTATTAACCATATTACTGAGGTACACAGAAATAAATTGCGTTGCTCCTGATCCCTTATTCCATTCGACATTTACGAGAAAACACAAAATTTTTTGGATCTGAGTTACTTTACTCATGATGACTATTTCTAGTTTTCTCCACTTACTAACAAATTCCACAATTTCATTTTTAATAAATAGGTGAACAATTACCTCATTCTTATGACCCACTCTTCAGTTGATGATGTTTAGGCCATTTTAAATTTCTAGCTATTTTGAATAGAATAGCAATGAACATGGATGGGCAAATGTCTTTGGAGTCCTTTGGATATATGCTCAAGAGCAATTCCGTTGGATCTTGTCATACATCTATTTTCATACTTTTTAGGAACATTGCACTGTTCTCCATAGTGATTGTACTAGGTCACACTCCCACCAGCAATAAATATGCATTCTCCTTCCCCTTGCCAGAATTCTGCAATTTCTTTCAATAATTGTGGGCATTCTAATTGGAGTTAGATGGAATCTCAAAGTAGATTTAATCTTCATTTCCCTAACGGCTAAGTGTTTCCCAGTCATTTGTGTTTCATCTTTTGAGAACACACTGTTTCGTTCTACACCCCATTTTTAATTGCTTTTTCTGATGTTCAATTCTCTTAGTGTTTATTCTAGATAATAACACTATTTTATATGCAATTTGGTAAAATATCTTTATACTGGCTGACATTTTACTTGGATGATGGTGTTCTTTGCTCTACAGAAGCTATTTAGCTTCATAATGTCACATTTATTAATTTTTGTTCCTAATGTCTTAATGCATTATGTTCAGAAAGTCCTTTCTTGTGCCAATGAATTTCAACCTATTCTGTATTTTCTCTCCTATGAGAAAAAGAATAATATGGTCTTATATTGAGGTCCTTGATTTGTATGGAGTTGAGTTTTCTGAAGGGTCATAGTTACAGATATATTTTCATTCCTTTGAATGCAGCCATCCAGTATGACCAGCACCTTTTATTCAAGAAGTTCTCTTTTCTTTGTGTATTTTTGGCTTCTTTGTAAAATATTAGATGTATGTAGGTGTGTAAAGTGAAGGCTAGATATTCAGGTGAACTATTTTGATTAACATTTTTATTTTTAGCCAATACCATGATTGTTTATTTTTATGGTACTATAATACAGCTTGAAATCTGGGGTGGTAGACCTCCAGAAGTTGTTTTATTCAGGGTTGTTTTAGCTACCTGGTCTTCCACTTCTTCCCCTCCTCCCACTTCCCTCCTCTCCCCTAGTACCCCTCCGTCTCCAGTCCAAGGAGCAGTCAGAATTCCCTACCCTATGGGAAGTCCAAGGTCCTCCTCGCTGCCCCCAGGTCCAGGAAGGTGAGCATCCTAACAGACTAGGCTCCCACAAAGCCCTTCCATGCAGTACAATCAAAACCCAGTGCCATTGTCCTTGGCTTCTCAGTCATCCCTCCTCATCCAACATGTTCAGAGAGTCTGGTTTGACCATATGCTCCATCAGTTCCAGTCCAGCTGGCCTTGGTGATCTCCCATTAGATCAGCCCCATCGTCTCAGTGGGTGGAAGTACCCCTCGTGGTCCTGACTTCCTTGCTCATGTTCTCCCTCCTTCTGCTCCTCATTTGTCTTTTTTATTGTTGTTCTTATTGTGTGTATGTATGTGTGGATATAATGGCATTTGAAGTTGTTTTTTTTTTGTTTTTGTTTTTTGTTTTTTGTTTTTCGAGACAGGGTTTCTCTGTGGCTTTAGAGCCTGCCCTGGAACTAGCTCTGTAGACCAGGCTGGTCTCAAACTCACAGAGATCCACCTGCCTCTGCCTCCCAAGTGCTGGGATTAAAGGCGTGCGCCACCATCGCCCGGCTGTTTTTTTTTCTTTTTAAATAAGAAATTGTGTTGGAATTTTGATGGGGATTGCATTGAATCTGTAGATTGTTTTTCGTAGGATGGTGATTTTACAATACTAATCTTATCAAGAAGCATGATTGGTCTTTCCATTTTTCTAATGTTTTCTTCAATGTCTTGTTATTTTTCAAATACTTACTTCTTTGATTCATTGATTATTTGAATTGTTTTTGTTGTTGTGTTTTCCATTTAATTTATTCCAGATCCAAGTCTTAATATTTCTTTCCATCAATTTCTTTGGGTTGTTATTTCTTTTGTATATATATTTATAGTATATTGTTAACAGTATGAGATCTCTCCAGCTTTTTGTTGTAGGCACTTAGTTCTATGAAGTTGCCTTCATTCTGTTAAATAGGTTTAGCTATGTTGTGGTTTTTTTTTTGTGTTCACCCAATTAAAAAAAATATTTCTCTATTTCTGACTTGAACCACTTTTTAAAAAAAATATTTATTTATTTATTTATTTATTATGTATACAATATTCTGTCTCTGTGTATGCCTGCAGGCCAGAAGAGGGCACCTGACCCCATTACAGATGGTTGTGAGCCACCATGTGGTTACTAGGAATTGAACTCAGGACCTTTGGAAGAGTAGGCAATGCTCTTAACCTCTGAGCAGCATCCATGAGTTTGAATATTTTCTATAGTTTCAATTTTTTTGATGCTTTGGTTTGCCTATGTTTGTTTGGTTTTTAATGATTTTCATTGAGCTCTACATTTTTCTCTGCTCCCCTCCCTGCCTCTCCCCTCCCCTTCAACCTTCCCCCAGGTGCCCATGCTCAGTTTGCATTTTTTTAGTGATTCTTCTTCTTTGTTATATCATATCTGTGTTGAATTCTGTTTTCATTTGACTTCACCATGACATTTTATGATCTTCAATGACACATATATTCGCATCCTCTTCTAGGAACTTGAACACGTCACAATTCCTGTTTTGAAGTCTTTCAATTCAGGTAAATTGTTTTTTCTCAAGACATGCTAAAATAGGATCGCTGGCTTCTTAAGGATGAACACTTTCTTATTTGTTCTTGTTTAAGGTTTTGTGAATGGATCTAGGCATGTGGTGTTTCTTGTGAATTTCTGGTCTCACCATTGTTAGGTATATCTCCAGTTCTTTATATACTGTTATCCAAGTATGAAAGACTGTGAATGAGAATACAGATGTTTGTATTTCAGTCTTGAGGCATTTCTTGGTTTAAGGTTTAGACTCTGAATAGTTCCAGATTTCGGTTCAGACTACAAACACTACCAGATCAATACTGTAGGTGTAGTTGGTGACAGGCAAGCGGGCCTGAAAAAGGTTGTGGAAGTCTCATAAGTAGGAAGTGGTATTCAGCTCCACAAAGGGAACAAGAGAAAGAGCTAGGGGTACCCTGTGTTCATCTGTGAATGGTATGGTCTGGAGGGAATAGAGATGAACTAGGAGGAGGGTTGAGAATATCAGTCATATCAAAGTAAGAGTAACCTAGAGAGTAGAGAAGGGAGAAGGCAAAGGAGGGCACTAGTATTCTACCTGAGTCCCAGCCATGTGTGGAGGTTATGGAGTCTCCAGTAGAACACAGTTCATTGGGTCAGTAGGGAGTCACAAAGGAGTGGAAATGAGCTAGGAGGATGGGCTGAAGTGGGATAACAAGGAAGAACTAGGAGAGCCCCTGGTCCACATTACAAGGCAGATTCTCAAGGATATCAGTAGATTGTCTTTTTTTTTCTGATTTCAAGATTGTTTGTTCCTACTACATCTTTTAAAATAAGTTTTGTGTTCTTTATACATTGCATGTTTGCAAATCTTTATGTTTAATCAAGTGTAGAAAACTTTATGAAAGTATTACTCCAGGTTTTTATACCTTATTTATTTATTTTCTTCTGT
This sequence comes from Microtus ochrogaster, assembly GCF_000317375.1. NCBI lineage: Eukaryota > Metazoa > Chordata > Mammalia > Rodentia > Cricetidae > Microtus > Microtus ochrogaster. The sequence continues at coordinate 1,016,173 of NW_004949169.1, read as the reverse complement.
AATTGCAATTATATTACTTTAGGTTAAACTATATGTCTATTTTTTTCTTTCTTTTCAACTTTTTGTATTACGATATATATTATTCATATAGTTTATGATTATATGTAAATAATTATAATTGGCATTGATCTTCAAATTTTATTTGTATTTTTTCTGACATCTTCTTGATTAGTTAATAAAAATTTTCAATAAAAATTACTGTATTATTTGGTTCTAGATTTTCCACTTTAATTTGTCTTTTTTCTTTTCAGTAACTATGGTTTTTTTTTTCTTCATTGAAGTAAAGTTACGACAACTGCATTATTGTTCAATCATTCAAAAATATTAACTAGTATTTGGTACAACATTCTGTTCTTTGTTTATTTTCTTTAGAGAAGGAAAATTATTCCATCATATTTTTGCCATTACTTAATCAAGATTCTAAAAGAATTTATACAGTATACATTTTCTATTGTCTTTTTAGTCTTACTTGACTTTTTCATGTTTTGGTGTGACTATGTCTGTGTGTGTGTGTGTGTGTGTGTGTGTGTGTGTGTGTCTGTGTATATAAAAGAGGGTACGTGCACATGTCTTTACAAATGTCTAATATCGACATTAAAAATACTATAATTAAATATTTTAACATCAAAGACTAAATTATTTTTGAATAATATCAAATTATACTTATTTTGTATTTTGGACATATGATTATTTTGTGTTTACTTATTTGTTTACAGCCATATTTCATCTCAGCAACAATTATCTTTTACAAAACTATTTTCTTTACTATCTTGAATTTCTAGGAACAGTAAAAAATCTCTTGTTACTCTTAAATTTTCCCATTTATTTGTTATATATTATTTCCTTACCTACAAGATATCATTTGTTTGGTGTTTGTTTTAAACTGTTTATTGAGCATCCTTTGGGTATATTCCAAGAGTAGTAGTGCTGGCTCTTGAGGTAGATTGATTCCCAGTTATCTGAGAAACCACCATACTAATTTCCAAAGTGACTGTACAAGTTTGCATTCCCATCTGCAGTAGAGGTGTGTTGCCCTTACTCTACATTCTCTGTAAAATAGGCTGTGGTCAATGTTCTTTAACTCAACCATTCTGACAGGTGTAAGATGATATCTCAGAGTTGATTTGATTTGCATTTCCTTGCTGACTAATAAGGTTGAGAAATTCTTTAAGGTCTTTCAGCCATTTGAGATTTTTCTGTTGAGTATTCTCTGCTTAGATAAGAGACATTTGACCCAAATTTGTCACAACTCATGGACTATATATCAAGAGCTGGGAAGCCTGTTTGACACCAGACTTGGCGCTCTGCATGTGGTCGACAGTTTTGTAGCCTTGTCTGTTTGTGAGACCCCTGCCAGTGGGACCAGGATCTATCCCTGATGCATAAGCTTGTTTTTTGGAGCGCATTCTATATGGTAGGATGCCTTGCTCTGCTTTGATGTGGGTAGGAAGGGGCTCTGTCCTTCTTCAACTGAATGTGCCAGGTCAGTTTACTCCCCATGGGAGACTTTACCTTTTCTGAGGAGTGGATGGGAGTGGGTTGAGGGAAGATGGGGGAGAGCAAGAAGAGGGGAGGGAAGGAAAACTGGTTGGTATGTAAAATGAATAAATAATAAATAAATATATAAAAATAAAAAAAGAAAAATCTTGAACTGTCTTTCTTCCTTTTTTCCTTCCTTCCTTTTTCTTTCTTCCTTCCTTCCTTCCTTCCTTCCTTCCTTGCTTAATTGCTTTCTTACTTTCTAAATTTCTTTCCTGAGACAGAGTTTTTCTGTTTAGCCCCAACTGTTCTGGAACTTTTTCTGTAGCCCATACTTGCCTTGAATTCAGAGATCCACCTGTCTCTGACTCTACCATTGCTGGGATTAAAGGCTTGCACCATCACTGCAGGCTAACTATTTATCCTATGCCATCAAAAATGGGTCGCTGGATAAAAATGCTTGCAACCAAGCCTGACCATCTGAAGTTTCAAGTCCCATGGTAAAGGGAAAGACCCAATTACTGGAGGTTGTTCTCCAGCATGCACACCTCAAACACATCCACAAATAAATCAATGAGCACAAAAAAATATTTCTCTTTATCATTATTTTAAGTCATTGGGATCCATTAAGATGCACCCCAATTTGGATATTTGTTCTTTGAGCTATTCTTTGTTTCTTGCACTTAGTTTTGATAAACGTAATGCATTAATTGTATTTGTCAATTTTATTTTCTACTTTGACTTTCACGTGTTTCCAAATATTTTGTACATTTAATTATATTCTACTAAGGAGTCCCCAAAATGAAATATTATTTTAAGATACCCCCAAATCACTGATACATTCTATTGTTACCTTTGTAAGTTTTTTTGGTAGTTTTCCCTTTCTTTTCTTAAAATTTGATAGTGAGAATAAAACACATAACTTGAATACAAAAACCATGTCCTTTTCTAATGAACTGCTTTCTTCATCTTGATACATTTTATTGGTGTGGTTCAAGTGCAATTTTATTAATTTTCCTCTCACTCTCAATTTAAGTTTTAAATCTCCATGCACTTTAATGGCAGTCATTCTAGCTACATTTTTAAAAGTTAATATTAGAGTCTATTTACTGTGCCAGTTGAGTTCCACTGTGACTTTTTCATGAGAAAATATCATATAATTTGATGAGATTCATTCTCCTGCTTTACACACTTTACTCACCATTTCTTCTGACCAGTACCCTTCTATTGTTTGTCTGAGGTTTAGCTTCCTATGAGGATCTCCAATTTTATATATTTTTTCTGTGAATGACATATTGTGTTTATGACTAAAAAAAAACTCCCTTTGTATGTGTCTGACATTTTCTTTAAAAATTTATGTGTTGATTGATGATCCTGTAACTTGAGAATTATAAATAGTGGTAGAATTAAAATGAATGTGCATTATCTCTTTAACATACTGACACAGATTCATATATATATATATATATATATATATATATATATATATATATTCCTAGGAGTGGTATAGCTAAATTGTACGGTGCCTATTTTTAGTTTTTTGTTAGTTAATATCTTGATATATTCAGTATTTCATCACCTGTGTTATTTCTCCTTAGTTGTAATCAATCCCATTTTCTCTTGACATAATTCTTATCTCTTTCAAGGCTTGACTTTTAAATTTTTAATTGGTTTTAAAATATAGGTCATTTTCATCATGTTGGATGCCATATACTTTTGTGTTCATGTTGCCAAGGCAGAATGTTTTCTCTCAATAGTCAAAATTCAAACATTAATCCTTAATGTGGCAATATATAAAGAGGGAGGATGTTGGAATAACGAGGGTGGAAATGTCATGATGGTATTACTTTTCTTTTAAGAAAAGATACAAAAGACTTTGTTTCCTCTATTTTGTTCGTGTGAGGACATCAAAAGTAGAGTTCTCACTTGAAAGAGCCCCTGCTCAGCCTTACCACAGATCTGCCGCAGAAGAACACCTGTGGCAGCCTTATCAGCCTTACTGTTCCCATCTCCTGTGGATCACATAGATCTTAACGTCCTAATCTTCCTCCTCCCACTCATCCCTTTATCTCAGTCCCTGACTCCAGCAGGTACCACATAGTAACTCACAGACCACTTTTGCCAAAAAACAGGTAGGCTGCCTGGAGATCCACAACTCTCTTTCTGCTTCAGCAGATCCAATTCCCCCAGTCTCATCTTCAGCCATATAGCAGAAATCCTGCTGTAGTCTCTCTTTCCTCTATGAATCTATGCCCAAAGTATCACAAATAAGTTCTCTCCTAAACTTCCCATCTGCAAATTATCCCACTATCCCAGCCTCTAAAACCAGTAGGAATTACCTGGGAACATAGAAACTGAGAATGCCAGGAAAACAGGCAAGTTAACTGAAGACCTTCACAACTAACACCCTTCTCCTTCGAAATCCAACCTCCCAGAGTCATTCCCAGACTGCAACAGAACACTGGCTGCAGCCTCTCTCTCCCTTCCCACATTTCCTGTGTATCCAGAAACATCACTTCCTAACTTCACTCCTCCTATATGATGATTTATTCCAGCCCCCAACTTCAGTAGGAATTGCCTGTTAACAAACAGGCCACACCTGCCAGGAAATCAGGTAAGCTCTGTGCAGATCCCTTCTCCCTATGTTCCCCCAATCAATCCTCCAGTCTTATTCCCAGTTCTGCAGTAGAACAACTATGGAACCCTGCCCTGCCACGCTGGTCCCATCTTCTGTGGATCTCACTGTTGTTCCCTTCCCAACCTCCCTTTCCCAATCCATCACTTTGCCCTAGTCCCAGTGCTAACAGGCACTCCCTACTAACTCAAGGACCTCTTCTTTAGGAAAACAAATAGGCTAAAGGTGGATTCACACTTCTTTTTCGCCTCAAGACCCCCACGTCTTTTCACCAGCTCTGAAACAGAAAACATACTATGGTCTTTCTTTCTTCTCTGAACCTACCACTAAAGGATCACAAAGATCTCCCCCAATCTTCCTTCTCCCAGCTCATCACATAAACCCAGCATCCAACACAAGCAGGTATTCATTCCCTGTGAACACACAAGCTGAATAGGTCAGACAAACAGCCAACACACCCTATGAAAATAAAAGGAGAAAAGGTAAATCAAAGAACAAAATACTCACTCAACAAGACAAATCCAGAATCAACATCTAGAATTTTAATCATCCAAAGCTAAGAAACCCAGAGGTCAGCTTATAAAGACAATCAAAATAGTTGGAGCAAAATATCTCTTCTACAGTCTAGCTACCTTACCAGAGAAAGCTCTGAATATTTCAACGTAACTGAACCACAAGAACAAGACCTTAAAACAACATTTATGAATATGATAGGAACCTTAAAAAGGAAATAAATAAATCTCTTAAAGAAATGTAGGGAGGTAGAAACAAACAGTGAAAGGAAATAAGTAAAACTGTTTAAAATGTGAAATTAGAGATAGAATCAATAGAAAATCCAAACTAGGGGAATTCTGGAAATAAAAACTTATTAATTCAAACAGTAACTTCAGAGGCAAAACACAAGAGATGGACGAGGGAATCACAGGCATTGAAGACATGATAAAAGAAATGGATAAACTGGTCAAAGAAAATTTAAATCTAAAAAAAAATTTCCAGGCACAAAATATCCAGGACATCTTGAACACTACGAGAAGACCAAACCTAAGAACAATAAGAATATAAGGAGATGAAACGAAGCTCAAAGATCCATAAAATTTATTCAACAATATATTCATAGAAGAAAATTTTATAACCTAAGGAAGGAGATGCCTATTAAAGTAGAAGAAGCTTACAGAACACCAAATGGTTTGGACAAGAAGAAACATCCCTTAAGCACATAATAATTACAATATTCAATGTAAAGAACAAAGAATGTCAAAAATTTCCGGGGAAACTAGAATATAAAGTCAGATCTACAGGACTTACACCTGACTTCTTCATGGCAGATGGGCCTGGGCAGATGTCTTTCAGACTTTTTTTTTTATTTATTAAAGATTTTTGTCTTTTCCCCGCCACTGCCTCCCATTTCCCTCCCCCTCCCCCAATCAAGTCCCACTCCTTCCTCAGCACAAAGACCAATCAGGGTGCCCTGCCCTGTGGGAAGTCCAAGGACCACTCACCTCCCTCCAGGTCTAGTAAGGTGAGCATCCAAACTGCCTAGGCTCCCACAAAGCTAGTATGTGCAGTAGGATCATAAACCCATTACCATTGTTCTTGAGTTCTCAGTAGTTCTCATTGTCTGCTATGTTCAGCGAGTCCGGTTTTATCCCAGGCTTTTTCTGACCCAGGCCAGCTGGCCTTGGTGAGTTCCCGATAGAACATCCCCATTGTCTCAGTGTGTGGGTGTACCCCTCGCGGTCCTGAGTTCCTTGCTCGTGCTCTCTCTCCTTCTGCTCCTGATTTGGACCTTGAGATTTCTGTCCGGTGCTCCAATGTGGGTCTCTGTCTCTGTCTCCTTTCATCACCTGATGAAGGTTAATATTCAGGAGGATGCCTATATGTTTTTCTTTGGGCTCTTCTTCTTATTTAGCTTCTCTAGGATCTCTAATTATAGGCTCAATGTCCTTTATTTATGGCTGGAAACTAAATATGAGTTAGTACATCCCATGTTCCTCTTTTTGGGTCTGGCTTACCTCACTCAGGATAGTGTTTTCTATTTCCATGCATTTGTATGCAAAATTCAAGAAGTCCTTGTTTTTTTACTGCTGAGTAGTACTCTAATATGTATATATTCCATACTTTCTTCATCATCAGAAAAGCTTCTTTGTGTAGCAGGTGAGACAGATACAGAGATCCACAGACAGATATAAGGCCTTGGAACACATAACCATAAAAGGAATCGTGCTATCAAATTCCTCCTTTAAGAGTTCACGAAACCCCACGTAAAAGGAGGTAGAAAGAATTTAAGAGCCAGAAGGAATGGAGGAACCCAGGAGAATAAGGCTCTCTAAATCAATGGAGCAAGGCTCATTCGAACTCACAGAGACTGAAGCATCAAGCATAAGACATACACGGATCTGCACCTGGTCTTCTGTATATATCTCACAGCTTTTAGCTTAGCATTTGGTGGGACTTCCAATGTGTAAACAAGGTCTCTGATTCTCATGCACGATCTTGGGACTTTTTTATTTCTGTTGGGTTGTCTTGTCCAGTCTTGATGTGATGATTCTTATTTTATTTTACTATATTTTATTTTATTATGTTTGGTTATTATTCTTAGAATCTTGTTCTTTTCTAATGAGAAACAAGTGGAATGCACCTGGATGGGAATGGAGATTGGGAGGAATTGGAAAAAGTAGAGGGAGGGAAAACTGTAATCAAGATATAGTGTATGAGAAAATAGCCTATTTTCAATACGGGGGGGGGGAGAAGAAAACAGAAAAGAAATATCTCATATAGACAACTAGATCCCAGCATTGCAAAGTTCTAGACTATGAGAAAGAAATTGGGACAGTTGAGAAATTGATTGGGACACTCAATATTGCAGATTTGTTATAGCAATCTGCGAGCATTTAACTGCATCCTTCAAAATGATATTAACATTAAAGAGTCATTTTAATATTGTTGATAAGCAGGGCAATTAATAGATAAAACTTTTTGTCTAGAAATTTGCTAATATAAATCTTTTTTTTCCTGTTGTTCAGGTTTCAAGTGAATACCTAAAGACTACTGTAATAATCTCCAGAGTTTTTCTCTGTGCAGAATTCCTCTTTCCTTGTATTCTGTCCTGGCATTTATGTTTATTTTTTACCTAGAATCATAGTTTCTGTACTCATATTGGGAACATTTATAGTCTCATTTTGGTGTTCTCAAACATGTATGTCAGTTTGGATCTCCTTCAGTAGCCAAGGTAGAGTAATCACAGTAATTATTTTGGTAGCTTCTCTGACTTGTACATGACTCCCATGTTGGCTGCTATCGTAAGTGCTTCAATTTTCCAAAATCATGCATGTACACACACAAGCACTCACATAAGCAAACACAAGCTCATGTATTTTCTACTATTACAAATATAACAGCTAATTATTTTTTCTCATTCTATCTTAACAAAATATACTTCATCAATTTGTGAAAACTAATATTTTCTTTTCTGAAACAAAAACCCTATGTTCCAACTTTATAGTAGCACATATCCACTTAAATTATTATACATGTTATCTTGTTATATACATGTTATACTTTATTATCCTCACTCCTTGATATATTTGAGATAGAATTAAGAGGTTAAATTTCATACATTGCCAACATCATTAAGTTGAACCAAGAAAAAGAAAAAGAAAAAATACCCAAATTAAAAAAAAAGTGCATCAAGTAGTACACATATTTATAAAAGCAACAAAAATAACAAAATAACGATGGGAAGTTCTTTTGGAGGATTCATATAAGAAAGAGGATCTTATCTAGATGAAAATGGTAACTGAGCTCTGAAGTGATTTTCACTGAAATGGGTGACTCAATACCTGTATGTTTGTGTGGAATTTAGCCTAGCTAAGTAAAAATGAGAAAGAACTGTTTTCAGCTATAGTAAACCAGAAAGATTAGGTAGGGAGGAGGAAAATATCCTCATGAATTTCTTATTTTTTATAAATTATCCTAGGCAAATGAATGTATAATTATTTGAGTAGGAATGGCAAACATTTAGTATGATTTTTGTGGGTTTTGTAAAAAAAAAATCTCTAAACATTCAAACGAACACTCAAACATGCTTTTGCATATGATATACCAGTTAGTACTTTGGTATGCAAAATGAAAAGTCCTATTCACTATGGAGTGCACAGTGATGCTGAAACATTTTTAAGTTTAGGTATATCTTTTAGAAAGAGAAATACAGAAATAGGTTCAGTAGTTGCACTTGATGTGACTAAAGCTTGTCTTTCTCAATTGCAGAGAGTCTTCCACAGAATGCACATATAAAATGATTTATTCAGAAATTATTTTAGCAATGATAATGATCTTCATTTTAGGTATAATACAAATGAAATTAAAATGATAAATCAATGTCCATTTATTAAACCATTCTAGTAGTGCAAGTTTTTGAATCATGCTATTCCAAAATGCTTCCTTAGAACACTATGTTTCTTTCATTAGTGTAAAATAATTCAATAATTCTGGATTCTTGTCCACTAAAACTATTTTTGAATATATATATATATATATAT
>NW_004949169.1:1001994-1006647 GCF_000317375.1 Microtus ochrogaster | reverse complement strand
GGAGGCGGAAATCCTCAATAAATAAATAAATTTAAAAAAAAATTAAATCTACTCTCAATGCATAAATATTTTGGACCGTTAGTATTCAAAACCATTTTTTTTATAAAAAGTAAAACATTGTATAGTAAACAACCTGAAATCTACAAATACTTTCTTCATCTTCCCTTTCCTTTTGTAGACTCTTCTGGATAAAATATAGAAACAAGTATAGTCTTAGTATTTCATAGGCCATATTATAATGTGTATGTAAAATAAAATTTCAATTCAATTACTGAACTTTGTCTTTTAAAGTTAGAATGTAATTTAATCAATTCTTAAACAATTTGGTACATGTAGACAAAAAACAATTTAAGTGAATTTCATTTTCAACTATGATTTTATTTATTCTGTAACAGATTTTAGGGTTATATTACAATCTATTTTTTGCATACTAAGTAGGCAAAATAGTTTTTACATGTCATTATTATTATTAAGATTTACTTATTCTATGAGCATGAGCATTTTGTGTACATATATCCTTAGTGACTATAGAGGACAAAAAAGGGCATTGGATTTCCTTGGACTAGAGTTACAAGTGGTTGTGAGTCTGTGTCAGAGCCAGAGGTAGTAGGTGATGTCAAGATAATACATCTTGGCCGAATCCCGAGGGCAACTGAGCAGGCGGGAGCTCCTTTGTTCCAATAGCCTGCCTGCAGCAAGCAAGGTAGGCCCTTTGTTTACGAGCTACCCAACCAGCATGGAGATCTGGTCTCGGCACCAGCAGAGACATCACTGGAGCACCAGGAGAGCCATCACAGTGGAGTGCCATCACTGGGAAGGTACATCAGTAGGCAAGAAGACCTGATCCTGTAAAAGAAGATCCATAGGGGAGCATTTGGAGGCAGAGATGGGCAGTCGCCAATGCAAGAATTCACCCAACAATCTGAAAAACAACATGAAACCACCAGAACCCAGTGACCTCACAACAGGAGGACATCAATACCTTAATCAATAAGAAGTAGAAAAATTGACTTTATGAAAGTGATTGACGCCCTTAAACAGCATGTAAAAAATGTCCTTATAGAAATGGATGAGAAGTATAACAGAAAGTTTGAAGAATTAAATAAATCAGTGAATGATACCCTAGGAAACCAAGGAAAAACAATTAAACAGGTAATGGAAACAGTTCAACACTTGAAAACTGAAATGGAGGCAAAGAAGAAAACACAAACAGAGGGCTGGCTGGACATGGAAAATATAGGTAAATGAATAGAGACTGCAGAAACAAGCATAACCAGCAGGATACAAGAGATAGAAGAAAGAATCTCAGATTCTGAAGATAACATAGAGAAAATAAACACACTGATCAAAGAAAACAGCAATAAAGAAAGAATATTAAGAGCTGCACAGGAAAAAGGCCAAGTTACTTATAAAGGTAAACCTATCAGACTTATAGCTGACTTCTCTATGGAAACCATGAAAGCCAGAAGGTCCTGGATAGAGGTTCTCCAGAAACTAAGAGACCATGGATGCAAGCCCAGACTACTATAACCAGCCAAGCTTTCATTCACTCTAAATGGAGAAAACAAAATTTTCCAGGATAAAAACAAATTTAAACAATATGTAGTAGCCACAAATCCAGCCTTACAGAAAGTAATAGAAGGAAAATTACTAACCAAGGAGTCTAACAATGACCACAATAACTCAGACATCTAGAGACCCTTCACCAGCGCAACTCAAAGAAGGGAAACACACAAACTCTACTACTAAAAAAGTAACCAGAGTTAACATCCACTGGTCTTTAATATCACTTAATGTCAATGGACTCAACTCACCTATAAAAAGGCACAGGCTAAGAGATTGGATGAGAAAACAGGATCCAACATTTTGCTGTTTACAAGAAACACACCTCAACCACAAAGACAGGCACCTACTCAGAGCAAAGGGTTGGGAAAAGGCTTATCAAGCAAATGGACCTAAGAAACAAGCAGGTGTGGCCATACTATTTCTAACAAAGTTGACTTCAAACTTAAATCAATCAGGAGAGATGGAGAGGGATATTTTATACTCATAACAGGAACAATTCATCAGGATGAAGTCTCAATCCTGAACATCTATGCCCCTAATATAAAAGCACCCACGTACGTAAAAGAAACATTACTAAACCTCAAGGCAGCCATCAAACCACACACACTAATAGTAGGAGACTTCAACACTCCTCTCTCACCAATGGACAGGGAAATCAGATAGAAACATAACAGAGAAATTACAGAATTAATGGAGGTAATGAATCCAATGGACTTAACAGACATTCATAGAATATTCCACCCAAATAGGAAAGAATATACCTTCTTCTCTGCAGCTCATGGCACCTTCTCTATAATTGACCACATACTTGGTAACAAGCAAACTTCCACAGTTACAAAAAACATTGGTAACCACCTGTGTCTTATCGGATCACCATGGATCTAAGTTAGAATTCAACAACAGTGTTACCCCCAGAATGCCTAAAAACTCATGGAAACTGAACATTCAACTACTGAACCATACCTGGATTAAGGAAGAAATAAAGAAAGAAATTAAAGTCTTCCTTGAATTCAATGAAAAATAAAGAAACAACATACTTAAATTTATGGGACACTATGAAAGCAGTCCTAAGAGGAAAGTTCATAGCACTACTAACTGCCCACTTTAAGAAAACAGAGAAAGATTACATTGGGGACTGAACAGCCCACCTGAAAGCTCTAGAAAAAAAAGAAGCAGACTCACCTAGGAGGAGTAGAAGACTGGAAATGATAAAACTGTGGGCTGAAATCAACAAAGTAGAAAAACAGAAAACAATCCAAAGAATCAATGAAACAAAAAGTTGGTTCCTGGAGAAAACCAACAAGATTGATAAACCCCTATCCAAACTAATCAAACAGCAGAGAGAGAATATGCAAATTAATAAGATCAGAAATGAAAAGGGGGACATAATCATAGGCACAGAGGAAATCAGAGAATCATTAGACCTTACTACAAAAGCCTGTATGCCACAAAACTGGAAAATGTAAAAGAAATGGACACTTTTTTAGATAAATACCATATACCAAAGTTAAACCAGGACCAGGTGAACCAATCTAAATACACCTGTTAGTCACGAAGAATTAGAAGCTGTTATCAAAAACCTCCCTACCAAAATAGCCCAGGACCAGATGGATTTAATGCAGAATTCTACCAGAACTTTCAAGAAGACCTAATACCTATACTCTTTAATGTATTTCACATTATAGAAACAGAAGAGTCATTGCCAAATTACTTTTATGAAGCTACAGTTACTCTGATACCAAAACCACACGAAGACTCAACCAAGAAAGAGAATTACAGCCCAATCTCACTCATTAACATCGACACAAAAATCCTCAACAAAATACTGGCAAACTGAGTCCAAGAACACATTAGAAAAATTATCCACTATGATCAAGTAGGCTTCATCCCAGAGATGCAGGGCTGGTTCAACATATGCAAATCTATCAATGTAATCTACCATATAAATAAACTGAAAGAAAAAAAATATGATCATTTCATTAGATGCTCAAAATGCATTTGACAAAATTCAACACCCCTGATTCAACTGATAAACACCTTTAGTAATTTGGCAGGATACAAGGTCAACTCCAAAGAATCAATTTCCCTCCTATACACAAAGAACAAAGAAGCAGAGAGGGAAATCAAAGAAACACTACCTTTCACGATAGCCAAAAATAGCATAAAATATCTTGGGGTGAATCTAACAAAGGGATTGAGAGATTTATTTGACAAGAACGTTAAGTCTTTGAAGAAAGAAATGGAAGAGGATACCAGAAAATGGAAGGATCTCCCATGATCTTGGATTGGGAGGATCAACATAGTAAAAATGGCAGTTTCAGCAAAATCAATCTATAGATTCAATGCAATCCCCATCAAAATCCCAACAAAGTACTTCACAGAACTTGAGAGAACAATAATCAACTTTACCTGGAAAAACAATAAACCCAGGATAGCCAAAACAATCCAATATAATAAAAGTACTTCTAGAGGCATTACCACCCTTGACTTCAAACTCTATTACAGAGCTACAGTAATGAAAATTACTTGGTATTGGCACAAAAACAGAGATGTTTACCAATGGAATTGAATCAAAGACCCAGATATTATTCCACAAACCTATGAACACCTGATTTTTGACAAAGGAGCTAAATTATAAAATGGAAAAAAAGAAAGTATCTTTAACAAATGGTGCTGGCATAACTGGATGTCAACCTGAAGAAGAATGAAAATGGAACCATAACTATCACCATGCACAAAACTCAAGTCTAAATGGATTAAAGATCTCAATTTTAATCTGACCACATTGAATCTGATAGAAGAGCAAGTGGGAAGTAGTCTACAACAATGGGCACAGGAGACAACCTCCTACGTATAAACTCAGTAGTACAGACAATAAGAACAACAATGAATAAATGGGACCTGCTAAACTGAGAAGCTTCTGTAATGCAAAGGACACTGTCATTAAGACAAAATGGCAACCTACTGAATGGAGAAGATCTACACCAACCTTGCATCAGACAAAGGTGTGATCTCAAAAATATATAAAGAACTCAAGAAACTAGACATGAAAACTCAAATTAACCCAATTAAAAAATGGGGTACTGA
>NW_004949169.1:999123-999694 GCF_000317375.1 Microtus ochrogaster | reverse complement strand
AAGGGGAAAAGCAGACACCCTCACACATGTGCTCTCTGCCTGTTACAAAGGTTGAGAGAGAATACTTTGGACACCTGACACCTATACGAACAACCATATCTGCAACACTAGTAATATATAATAGTCATGGACTTGGTCAAATAAAAAAGCAACTCCCACTAAAAATACTTGTATTCATCCTACAGAGCCCAAGAGATAGGAGTGCTATTCAAAGGTGTCCACATGCACGTAGTGTCTGAAATATTCTTTCTATCCTGAAAAAGAAACTAGAAAAAAGACACGACTCCCTCAGAAAGCAATGACTCGATTCAGGTTGTGACTTTATATTAAAGCGCCATGCAAAACATGGAGATAAAGGAAGCGATTTCCATTTGCCAGTCACTATTTTAGCAACACAGCTTCGAGAGTTCTGTCCTCATTATATAACCCTTCGTGTGTTGCAGGAAGTGAAGACAACACTGCGACAAATGGGACATGTGCTATTCTCCCATAACCAGCGGTGGATGCAGTGGACGTGGTACTCATGGGAGCAAGGTAGCTCACAAATTCTGTCGCCTTCTGTATATTGAGT
>NW_004949169.1:996292-997793 GCF_000317375.1 Microtus ochrogaster | reverse complement strand
ATCCAAGCGATCCCCTTGCCTTCTGCGCTGTGCTGCAGATTGGTCATTTCCTTGATCGCTAGAATCTGAGTTTTCCATCTTGATGATCAAGTGGACTCTTATCTGTCTGTTATGACATAGTACTGAAATCCAATCATCTGGACCTTCAGTTTTCTTCACTAAGCTTCGGTGGTCCGGCCTGGAGGGGACTGGATGGGCTCTGCTGCCTACGCTGCCTGAAAGGCCGCCTGAGCTCTGCCGCGTGCCTACCTCCTGCTCTCTAGCCCGACACAGAATGCCTGGGAGAGACCCGCCTCTAGCCCAGCGCCTGCCCATTCTGAGACGTAGCTCCAGCAACCATTATCTTCCCCCATTGTTACCTAGCAGTGACAGAAATCCACTCAAGATAACTTTTCTTAAAGTCACCCCAAATTATCTATTGAATGTATTTCAGGTCCCCTTTCTCAGCTACTCCACAGGACTCAATAAGTCCTATTTAGAAAGCAGATGATTAAGCCAAAGCATACCAGGTGGGCCTGGGGAAGAGTGATTGGTAGACCTACTCGTAGGACAAACCCACTCTTCTTGCAAGGCTGGCATCACGCTGGGGAATTTAGTGAGATAGTGACTGCGTCATGGTAGGTTGCCATCACACAGGATGTTCATTGTGCCCTTGCCCAGTCACAGTGGCTAGGTGCCATCATGAGACAGAACCAAGGTGTTGACCTTTGCTACTCTGGTGTCATGAGAACAATGATTAATTCAGGGAGCCTGAAGACACCCTGCTATAGCCCTCGAATGGGAGATAGCTATAGGCACTATTACAGAGAATGAGAAAGCAGATATGGACATGCTGATCCTTTCAGGTTGGCATCTGATTTGGGTGCTAAGGGGATTGGTGGTTTCTAGACCAGCCCTCCATGTAAGTGTAAGGAACTGTTACTGTCACCCGAGGTTGGCAGGAAGTTTGACTTCTAGAGGTACCTTTCTGCCATGCATATCACTACTGGAAGGATGGAAAGCTGAAACTCAGACCCATTGGAATGCTTGATTTCCATTGTCCCCTTCTTCCCACTGAGTGTTCACTGAGGGGTGACTTATGAAAACACAGAGCCTGAGCCTCCTGCTCAGATCTCAGTCCTCTCTTTGCTCCCCTTCCCCACTCTTCAAAGTGTTCAGGGCCCTCTCATCAACTTGGTAAGTAGGCAGAGCCCAAAACATAAACTCTGGAGATGGTGGAACCTGGGCGCACCTGCATAGCACTAAGGCTTGGAAAGCAGAGTGTGTGTAGTAGATGCTGTTGCTATATAAAGAAGAGACACTCCCAAAGAAGATGGACATGTTGAAGGTCTGACCCTTGGCTTGTTGAAGTATGAGCGGCTGGGCTGCGTCCCCAGGACCCTGCCGCCCGCATGGCTAGCTTAGCTTATGACCCGAAATAATTACACGGAAACTGTATTCTTTTAATCACTGCCTGACCCATTAGTTCCAGCCTCTTATTGGCTAGCTCTTACATATTGAT
>NW_004949169.1:989926-992032 GCF_000317375.1 Microtus ochrogaster | reverse complement strand
ATTGCTTTTCCTATCCAAGCTTTAGTACTATAGTCAAATGTTTAACATTCATTTTATGTAGGATCCATTTATCCTCTGGTGCTGATCTGATCATTAAAGGTCCAAGTACATTTTTGCCTTGTTAGTTGGCATCTTCAAACTCCGAAGATTTAATAAGTAGTTATCTAGCTTTCTCAATCTGTTACTCCTATTTGTACAGCCTTATTTAACCTTTGTCAAAAGTCACTAAAAGAATCTCACAGTCCCCTTTTAATCCTGGTATATTATTCAATTATTTTTCTTAGTTCTTGAATCCTGTCCCAAACATTTAAGGTTGTTGTGTGGCATAGGGACAAACTGTTTTCATCACATATATCCCAATCCTGTGGATCCTTATAATAGCCCTCACCAAGACTTTGCTTTTGGGAAGCTTCAAATTCTTTTGCTTTTCCCTGTTGTTCTGAAATTTTTGCCTTTTTTTGCCAATAGCATTTTCATAATAGCTTGGGTCTGTCTTTAAGAACTTCTGAGACTAATTGGAGCCAATTTTGTGGGGTAGCCTTTTTGCTTGAAGTTCACCTTTTTACCATTTCCCTAACAAATGAAGAATGCAAGGCATAGGATACTATTGCTTGCTTAATTTCCTTTAGATCATTCATACTTATAGGTTGCCATTTACATCCTTTGAAACCTTTTGCGCATTTAGTACTGGATGGCTTGTCAGGGGAGACTGCAGGATACCTAGCTAGACTCTTGGATAAGTCATCCCTGACTCTGACATATATTGTTATGTACTGTCCTTGTACCTTCTCTCCCTGCTCATCAGTTATGATAACTTTCTCCACCATTTCAAATGTTTTTACCACTGCTGTTTGTGAAGTCTGAATTTCTTTTCCTGAGTATAGTTTTAGTGCCTTCCTTGAGTAACATAGCTTGTGGTCCTTCTTCTCCACATATGATTCCAAGGTATGAATTTTTTTCCAGTAAAGATAACATTTCATCCTTGGACATTATATGGATGGTGTGCAGATTGCCTTCCTGGAGAGATACCCTATTTGTTAATCTATCACATTTTTAAGAGATTTTGATTATTAAATTCAACAGTATGAATTCTTTCAGATAATTTCCCTTCACCATTTGCCATAGATTGAAATTTGTCTGTAAAATTAATGTTATCCTTTTCATAGATATTAATTTTTTTCAGCTTGCTCTTTATTATTCATCTGTAAAGACTGTATCATCTCTAAATTTTATTCATTCTTGGCTCTGTTATCAAACTATTTTATTAAGGATATAATAAGAAAAACAAAGCTAAATTCCAAAATAAAATTAATAAATGTATAAGAAAAATCACAGACACCTTGCAGAATACTATCCATAGTGTAAGCAAAATGGTTATTAAATTCCTGAATGGTTATATTGTCTATAATCATATAATTTTCAAATTTATTAATTCACTTACATTCCTTAAGAAATTTCAGTAAATTGTTGTAGCTGTAAAAATTTTTATTGACCAGCAGGTGTCACGATTTTAGCTACATGACTTAGTTCCATGACCAGTAGCAGCATGAACATTCCCGCTTTGGTTCCTGCCTAAAAACTGATAAATAGGCTTTGCTTGGCAAGTTAATAGCAATTATTGAGTTGACCTGATTTTGGTATGGCCTAAGTTAGTAATATACATTAATCCAAATCTGGTTTTTCTTCACTGCTTTTTTGTTGTGTTATTCAGAAATAAGATGGAATGTATGTAGAAAGTACCCTGAAACCATATTTTTCTCATATGAGTGAAAAAAGACCTGTATTTCTCATACATGATAACTGACATGGTGTCACACATTTCAGTTCACCATATATGTACATCTTTTGTCTTTTTTCTTTTTTGTGATCACCAAAGCTACCAACTCATGTGAACCCTAGTTATTCAACTAATAAAAATCTACAAAGCACTGAATTGATACAAAGATTCACATTTATATGGACTTCCTATTCCTGAGTTAGATATTGAAATCTGCCACAGTTGAAATGGACTGGAATATAAAAATTCATTAGTTTAGGGCTATATATTTTCATGTAACAGTTGTTGCATTCAGAGAACATCCAGGGGCATCCTTAGGGATGTGGTAT
>NW_004949169.1:931484-989191 GCF_000317375.1 Microtus ochrogaster | reverse complement strand
TGGGCGGTCCTTGGACTTCCCACAGGTCAGGGAACCCTGATTGCTCTTCAAGCTGATGAGGGAGAGGGACTTGATCGGGGGAGGGGGAGGGAAAGCGGTGGCAGGGAGGAGGCAGAAATCCTTAATAAATAAAAAATAAATGAAATAAAAAAAACACAAAATTTTTTTCAACTACAAGGAATACATGATACTTTAGAGTCATTAAACTAATTATTTATAATCCATTCAGTAATTTTAAAAATAAACACTCTTAAAAGTCTACAAACTGGATTGTACAGTGTGGACCAAGAGGTGAGTAATTATCCACACAGCTGAGAACCCCACTCTCTAGGCCATCCATACTGAGGCAAAAAACCTGGGCCCCTCCCTTACCTAGCCAGCTAGCAGGCAATCTTACCACAGGTAGGCTGGTCCAACATCCCCATCGATTGGACCCTGTAAGCTACAAGTCCCACTTTGCTCTCCCACACCTACCTGTCCACAGAGACCTCATAGGAACTCTGAAGTATAGACTGCAACTGCACAGAGAGAACCAATAGGACAAACGAAGTAAATGGACAAAGACGTTGGCCAAGAGAGACCTGAGATACAGACAGCAACTGCAAGGATTGGACCAAGATGCAAAGACACCTCAGGCACCAAATGGAGGATGAGTAGGTGCCAATGCAGGAATTCATTCAACAACCTAAAAAACTGCATGGTAACAACAGAACCCAGTGGTCATACAACAGAAAGACTTGATTATCCTAACCCAGAAGAAGCAGAAGAAAATGATTTTAAATGTAACTTTATGAAGACGATAGATACATTTAAAGAGGAAATTTAAAAAAAAAACTCTCAAAGAAATGGAGGAAAAGACAAATAAAAAATTGGAAAAAAATATTAAATATCTTAAATAAACCCAAGAAAATTAAGAAAAAACAATCAAAGAGGTGAAGCAAACAGGTCAAACAGCTCAAGACATGAAAACTGAAATAGAGGCAATAAAGAAATCACAAAGCGTGGGGATGCTGAAAATGGAAAATCTAGGTAAATGAATGGGAACTAGAGAGATGAGCATAACCAACATAATATAAGAGATGGAGGAGAGAATATCAGGTGTTGAAGATACTATAGAGAAAATAGATTCATCAGTCAAAGAAAACAATAAATACAACAAATTCTTAACACAAAACACCCAGGAAATCTGGGACACAATGAAAAGACCAACCTAAGAAAAATAGGGGTAGAAGAAGGAGAAGAACTCCATCTTAAAGCACAGAAAATATATTCAACAAAATCATAGGAGAAATCCTTCCCAACCTATGAAGGTACAAGAAGCTTACAGAGCACCAGATAGACTGCCCCTCAAAATGTCCCTCACCACCATATAATAATCAAAATGCAAAACATACAGAATAAAGAAAGAATACTAAAAACTGCAAAGGAAAAAGGCCAAGTAACAAATAAATGCAGACCTATCAGAATCATACCCATCTTCTCAATGGAAACCATGGGAGCCAAAAGGTCCTGGTCAGATTGCTGCAGATACTAAGAGACCACAGAAGCAAGTCCAGACTATACCCAGCAAAGCTTTCAATCACCATTGGTGGAGAAAACAAGTTACTCCAGTACAAAATCAGATTTAAACAATAACTATATCCACTAATCCAGACCTACAGAAAGATAATCTCACCCCACAAATCCCAATGAAGGGAAACACACAAATACTACCAATGAAAAATGGCAGAAATTAACAATCACTGATCATTAATATCTCATAATATTAGTGGAATCAATACACCTATAAAAAGACACAAGTGAGGAGAATAGATATGAAAGCCTTCTGTTGTATATAAGAAACACACCTCAATCTCAAAGACAAACATTGAAAGGTTGAAAAAAGATTTTTCAATCAAATGGACCTATAATAGACTTGAAACTAAAATTAATCAGAAAAGATGGAGAAGTACACTTCATACTCATCACAAGAACAATCCATCAAGATGAAGTCTCAATCCTGAGTATCTATACCCCAAATAAAAGAACACCCTCATATGTTAAAGAAACATTTCTAAATCTTAAATTGTACACCTAACTCCACACACTAATACTTCAACACCCTACCCACTTTTGACAGAGAAATAAGAGATCTAACATATGTCATGACTCAAATGGACTTTACAGACATCGATAGAACATTTCACCCCAAACCAAAAGAATATACCTTCTTCTCAACACTTCATGTAACCTTCTCTAAAACTGACCACATACTTGGTAACAAAACAATCTTCAACAGATACAAAAAAAAAACTGGGAAAACTCCCTGTATCTTATGTATCAACATGTTTTAAAGGTAGAATTCAACAACAACACTATTTGCAGAAAACCTACAAACTCATGGAAATTGAACATACTCAGCTGAATCACCCCTGGGTCAAAGAAGAAATAAAGAAATAAATGACTTCGTAGAACTCTACAAAAATGAAGGCACATCATACCCAAACCTACAGGACACAATGGGTTCAGTGCTAACATGAAAGTTTATAGCACTAAGTACCTACATAAAGAAAGTGGCGAAATCTCACACTAATGACTTAGCAGTACACTTGTAAGCTCTAGAACAAAAGGAAGCAGACTCACCCAGGAGTAGTAGAGGACAGGAAATAAATTGAAAGCTGAACTCAATAAAATAAAAACAAAGAAAACAATACAAATAAACAATGAAACAAAGAGCTCACTGGGCAGTGGTGGCACACACCTTTAATCCCAGCACTGGGGAGGCAGAGGCAGGCAGATCTCTGTGAGTTCAAGGCCAGCCTTGTCTACAAGAGCTAGTTCCAGGACAGGAACCAAAAGCTACGGAGAAACCCTGTCTTGAAAATTCAAAAAAAAGAAAAAAAAAGAAAAAAGAAAAAAAAGAGCTTGTTCTTGGAAAATCAACAAGATATATAAACCCTTATCCCCACTAATCAAAAGGCAGAGAGAGAACATCCAAATGAACAAAATCAGCAATGAAAAGGGCAGCATAAGAACAGATACCCA
This sequence comes from Microtus ochrogaster, assembly GCF_000317375.1. Taxonomy (NCBI): domain Eukaryota; kingdom Metazoa; phylum Chordata; class Mammalia; order Rodentia; family Cricetidae; genus Microtus; species Microtus ochrogaster. The sequence goes on along the minus strand of NW_004949169.1, from coordinate 986,167 downwards.
GGAAACTCAGAGAGTAATTAGCTCATACTACAAAAACCTGTACTCCACGAAATTGGAAAATGTAAAAGAAATGGACATTTTTCTGGATAGATACTACATACCAAAATTAAATCAAGACCAGGTGAACAATTTAAATAGAACTATAAGATGCAAGAAAATAGGAGCAGTCATCAAAAGCCTCCCAACCAAAAAAAAGCCCAAAGATGGATGGTTTCAGTGCAGAATTCTACCAGAACTTCAAAGAAGAGCTAACACCTGTACAGCTCAAATTTTTCCACATATAGAAACAGAAGGAACATTGCCATACTCTTTTTTATGAGGCTACAGTTACCATGATACTGAAGTCACATAAAGATCCAACCAAGAAAGAGAATTACTAACCAATTTCCCTCATGAACATTGATACAAATATACGCAATAAAATATTGGCAAACTGAATCAAAGCACACATAAAAAATTATCCACCATGATCAAGTTGGCTTCATCCTAGAAATTCAGGGATGGTTCAACATATGAAAAATCTATCAATGTAATCATCTGTATAAACTAAAAGAAAAAATAGAATCATCTCATTAGATGCTGAAAAAGCATTTGACAAAATCCAACACCCCTTCTTGTAAAGGTCATGGAGATATCAAGGATACAAGGAACATATCTAAACATAATAAAATCAACTTACAGCAAGCTGACAGCCATCATCAAATTAAACGGAGAGAAACTCAAAGCAATTCCACTAAAATCAGGAACAAGACAAGACTGTTAACTCTCTCATACCTGTTCAACATAGTTCTTGAAGTTTTAGCTAGAGCAATAAAACAACGGAAGGAGATCAATAGGATTCAATTGGAAAGGAAGAAGTCAAATGTTTGCTACTTGCAGATGATATGATATTATAAATAAGTGATCCAAAAAACTCTACCAGAGAACTCCTAAAGCTGATAATTACCTTCAGTGCTGTGGCAGGATACAAGATCAACTTGAAGGAACTGAATATTCAAGATGGGGAAGGACAGAGACAGAGAGCAAGAAAAGAGATATCTTTATTGAGAAGCATTATGGGGTTATCAAGAAAACCACGACTAGAAAAATACCCAGGAATTCACAAGGATGACCCCAACTAAGACCCTAAATAATAGTGGAGAAGGTGCCTGAACTGGCTTTTCCCTGTATTCAGATTGATGACTATTTTAACTGTTGCCATATAATCTTCATCCAGCAACTGATGGAAGCAGTGGCAGAGAGTCACAGCCAAATCCTGGGTTGAGCTTCCAAAGTCCAGTTGAAGAGTGGGAGGAATGAGAATATGAGCAAAGAGGTTATAACCATCATGGGGATACCCATTGAAACAGCTTATTTGAGCTATTGGGAGCCTACCAACTCTGTCCTGACAGGAAATGAGCCAGCATAAGATCAAACTAGTCCCTCTGAATGTGGGTGATAGTTATATGGCTGGAACAGATGCACCCAAGGTTCAGATACCATCTAAGAAAGGGTGGCAGAAAGAATGAGAGATAGACATCAGGAAAGACTGGAGCAGAACAATGTTTTCTGGACCTGTTATAACTGGTATACTCATGAATTCACAGCAACAGTGATTGTCAGTCCAAGACCTATATAAGATCAAGCTAGTCAACATTCTAACATGGCTATAGAAGGCCTTAGAAGACCTCAGAAACTAAAGAGATACTGACAGGTGATGGATTCTAAGAAAAGGATAGTTAATTTTTAAGGGTTTCGCCTCTCTTAGAAAGACCATGATCCAGTAGAAAATCCCACCCTTATGAGTATATAGTTAGTGCAAGCTGGCCTAGTCATATTATGAAGAAAAATAGAACAAAACAAAGAGGACCCAAAGTTTGAAGTGAATAGTGAGATGAGGGTTGGGTTGAAGAGGAGTTTAAGTAAGGATCAGTGGAGAATGTGACCAAAATATGTTTTATGAAATTTGCAAAGAATTAATAAAATTTATTTTTAAAATGTATATGCTTTTTTACAGATAGAATATTTCATAACACTTATTTAAATGTGTTTCATGCAACTTATATTTTACTAATCACAATTACTAACTGCATTTTATGAAATAATTGTTTTACGAGAAAAATTTAATATGAAAAAGTGCAGGATGTAAAGAGAAGAGAAAAAAGATGCTTTGTAGCAACCACAAATGCCATAATTTACAAGAAATTTTCTTTCTTTCTTCAGTGATTCTTATGTAAATAGCCATTGAATTATGCTTTTGTTTTTCAGTTTAAAAAGATCTTTCATAATGTTGTTTAAGGAAAATTTGAAAAACAATAATATTTGATTCAACACAGAGTTATCATAGTTTGGGCTCCCTTCCATTACATGACTTAACTATGATTATCCACATTTAGAGGTATACAATTTCTAATACTTGCCCATGTGCAGCCATGACTAGTCTGATCCAGATACACTGAAGAACATTTTTCCTTATTAGTACTGCTATATAGTCAAGAAAACAAGTCATCTCAAAATTAAATTCCAAATGTAAAAAAAAAGACTTACTCTTCCTTAAAATCAAAAATATATTCCTTACTTGCTAGTGACGCCACTTATACCAGAACAGCAAATTCTCCATTTAACTTAGTTGTCAACTGTAAAGTCAGAAAAACATGAGCCATATTCACAGTGCAGACATTTTATTTAACAAGTAGATACATAGAATCTTAAATAGTTTCAGCAAATACCGTTAGCGTCAGAATTACCAAAGGAAGTTTTGTGATGTTCTATTCTCTAACTTAAGTTGAGATTATCAAGGTTATTTAAAAATATTTATAAAGATTTTCATTCAAGTTCGATATTTTAATTATTTCCTACTAAAGTGGAATTTGCATGGTAAAAGTCAATTTTTATAATCCCATATGAAAATTTATTTTATAAGGTTCATATACATATATATGTATGTGTGTGCATTGCTAAATTGGGAGCTTAGGCCCCAGCTCTTTGCATCTATCTTAGCCCCCCTGATTCTGAGAGTTAGCACTCTGGACTCAAAATCCCAGCAGGCCAGGTCTTCCTGACCCCTCCCTGGGGGGGGGGACTCAGGACCACTCCCACAGAATATTTAAGTGAACTCCCAAAAGAGGAACATGTGATCTCTTTTTCTTCCTCCCAGTGGTGGCATTCAAGACCTCTTGGGGCCACCTGAGAGTGCAGATCTCCCATTAAACCTGGACATCTCTTAATTTGGCTAGTTTTGATTTGGCTTGATTGGGAATTTTTTTTTACCCTCTTTTTTTACTTATTTATTTATTAAAGATTTCTACCTCCTCCCTGCCACCGCCTCCCATTTCCCTCCCCCTCCCCCAATCATCTCCCCCTCCTTCATCATCCCGAAGAGCAGTCAGGGTTCCCTGCCCTGTGGGAAGTCCAAGGCCCTCCCACCTCCTTCCAGGTCTAGTAAGGTGAGTATCCAAACAGCCTAGGCTCCCACAAAGCTAGTACGTGCAGTAGGATCAAAACCCAGTGCCATTGCCCTATCATAAAACAAAAGTATATGCTCAACTATATTCATAGCAGCATTGTTTGATTGGGAATTTTGCATCGGCAGAGAGCTTAACTTAGGAAAATATACCTAACATCTTGGAGGTCCCACTGAGACAGGGCAGACCCTTTCCATGTGGCTGGCCACCTGTTGAAAGCTCCCTAGTCTACAATCTGAGTTCTCTATGCCACACTAAAACCAGCTTCTGGGCTACAGCGGCTGCGTCTTGGTGAGTCCCTTTTCTTGTTTATGCTATAGGGTTTTGGGGGAACCCATTTATACTTATTTTTCTCTTATTTTGGATTCCTGTTGAAATCGTGGCCCGTGCCAGGGGTTGGATTCCCAGCAGTGGTGAGACTGGCTGGGTGGTCATGGCTGAGATGGAGATCTGTTTGTTTTGGGACACCAGGCATGCAATTACCACAGCCCCATTAGGACCTAAGAGCCATTTTGGCAGACGCACTGGAGTGGACTTAGGTCACATGGTTGGGCATAGACATTAAAATGGGCCCTTAACAGTTCAAAGTCAGATCCGCTGTTGCCATTGTAATTCCTCTTACCAAATCTTTTAAACTGAGCCTGTCCTAAATACAATCTGTCTCAAATGGCTAATTTCCCTATGTACTAAGTCTTGAGCTTACCATCCTCTAGGACCTAAAAAAATTTTGTTGCCATAAGGACATACAGACAGAGCTTAGATATGTCCATGGTTTTTGGGCTCTGTGCTCTAGCCCCCACCCTTAGTAGCCAGCGTCTCAGAGCACCATGCTGCCAGAGGAACTGGCCCCTCCCCAACTCCCTCAAGCCTACACTACCCAATCCCCTCCTGTGGAGCAACATTCCTTCCCCTCCCTTCCCAATACAGAGGTTCAAGGTCAACTCCCACCTTATCCACAACCCCCCCCACCTCATCTCTCCACTCCTGGACCCTCTATGAGCACTGGGCTAGCCCTCCCAATCCTCCCCCATGTTCTCCTTTCTCTTCCAGATCTCTCTCAGATAGAAAAACAGCTAGGTTCCTTTTCTACTAATCCTTTTACTTACCCATTTTTTTTTCCTCAGTCAGTATCAGATATTATGAAAGAGTTAAGAAGGGGTGAGGATGGTCCCCAAACCTCTATGCAGGAATTGGTGAAAATGGCCATTAAAGTTTTTAATGCCCCAAAAAAGTCAGCTGAGTCTTCCTGACAGACAAAGCTACAACAATATACAGGCCCAGGCCTTAGCAGCTGTCACAGGAATGGGGACAAGGGAAACCAGGCACAAGGCTCTACCCTGATAGAGCCCAGTCTAAGTCAGCCTCACAGGCAAACTGTTTCAAGTGTGACCTAAATGGTCATGTGCCACTATATTGTACTATGCCTCCTCTGAGGTTATGCCCTATCTGCCAGCAGCCTAGACACTGGAAATCACAATGCCCCCTAGAGGGCTTGTCCTCTTTGCCAAGCCATGAAGGTCCGGCCTCATCACCATCAGCAAGTGAAACTGTGAGAGCCTTGCAGAAGATTTTTACTGCCCAGACTTGGTTTATCCCGTAACCCTATCCAAGCCTAAGGTAAAGCTGCAGGTAGCTGGTAAGTCCATTACTTTTATTCTCACACAGTCTTAAGTTTCCCTCACCAATTTCAGCTATGGGGGTAGGCAGAACCCATTCCTCCCCTCTTAAAATTTTGCCACTGTCCTGCATTCTTGCAGGACAATTATTTCTCTCATTCTTTCTTAGTGATGCTGGCTTGCCCAGCACCTTTACTGGGTGGAGATATCCTTAGTAGCTTCACCAAAGCTTTCTTCAGCTTCTTGGAGCCCCCGTTTGACCCCACCCATCTCCAAGATTCTATTTTACAGGTTCAATCCTCCTGCCAGACGTGTGCCAGGCCAACCCACAAGGGGCTCTCTACATACGTCAATCTCTACACCAGTTTCCTGGAAGAAAGATTGTTTCTGGGCAAAGATTGGCGGGTTAATTTTACCCATATGCCTACTCATAAAAAACTCTGTTATCTCTTAAAACTTTTGGGCACTTTTACAGGATGGATAGAAGTGTTTCAGGCCTCCAACGAAAGAGCAGATGTGGTGGCTCAGGTACTCTTGAACCACATCATTCCTCAGTTTGTTGTCCCAAAAACCATCCAGACGAACAATGGACTCATCACACAACAACTAACCAAGCTCTCCATTGAACTCAGTTATCTTGGCCCTCCCTTCTCCCAATTGCCCTGTCTTGCCTCGGGGCCACCCCACATTCCCCTATGGTCCTGAGCCCTTTTGAGCCGCTTTATGGCAGGCCCTTTCTCCTTAACCATCACCTCCCAGTTCAAACTCCTCCACTAGGAGGTAGCTACCCTACCTCTCCTTTTTAAGGTCCCTTCTCCATTCACATGCTGACCGTTGTCTCCCTGCGACCACACCAGGGGGCAGAGTACTCCTCAAAGAGTTAACTCCTAGGTCTCTCAAACCTTGATGGACAGGACCTCACATGTCCTCACCACCCCCTCAGCTGCCAAGCTCTTGGAACACCCATGCTGTTACCATCTCTCCAGGATCAAGTGGGTACCTATTCAAGATACTTGGTCTGCCCAGAATTCAGGACCTTCCACCCTCTTGTTTTCCAGGATGTCACAATGAAGAAGGGCCTACCTGCCCCTCATTCTAGCACACTCATCTTTGGTGATAACATTTTTTCCCTAGACACCTGCCTTCTCATCTCCCCCAAAGAACAGATGCCTGCTGTCTCTGGGATGATAGTACATGGGATCCCTTTCCAGTCACACCTCTTGCTAAACATGGACACCTAGCTTTCCCCTTCCACACATCACCCCATGCCCACAGGAAGTAGTCAGATTTGATTCTATGCCCTTTTTTTTCCAAAGAGAGAATAAATGTTTGTCAGAATTATCACTCAATTTTCTGTCACCCCTATATCCAAAGAGTCTGGAGTGTTAAGTTGGGAGCTTAGGCCCCAGCCTCTTGCATTTATCCTAGCCCTCTGACCCTGAGAGTTAGCACTCTGAACTGAAAATCCTAGCAGGCCAGGTCCTGACCCATCCCTGGGGGTGGCTCAGGACCACTCTCACAGAAGATTAAGTGAACTCCCAAAAGAGGAACACATGGTCTCTTTTTCTTCCTCCCTGTGGTAGCGTTCATGGCCCCTCAGGTCCACCTGAAAGTGCAGAGCTCCCATTAAACCTAGATATTTCTTAATTTGGCTTGTTTTGATTTGGTTTGATTGGGAATTTTGCGTTGGCGGAGAGCTCGCTTTAGGAAAATATTCCTAGCATGTATGTATGTATGTATGTATGTATGTATGTATGTATGTATATGAGTTTAATTGGAGTTACTTTTCACAAAGCATAGTGCTCTTCCAGAAATCATAGATTGTCAAGTGAAAAGCCAGATGATGGATGTAGGATTCTGGCCACAGCTGTTATAGAGCCTGTAAACAATACAAGATGAACCAATTGCTCTTGATTGTCCAAAAGAAGATAGTAAGTACATACTGGTGAAGACACCACATACTTGGATCACAGGAAATAGAAAAAAAAAACAAGTTAGTACCGACCAATAACTTCCTCTCTGCTAGTTAGCTACCATAGTACTAGGCTTTTTGTAGAAAAGTAATTTATAGTTTAACCCAGGTGTTTGCAACAATAATAATTTCCTTGGAAAAATATGTCCATGGTAGAGATAATGGCAAAATTATTGAGAAAGTATCTAAGAGCTTTCTGATTAGATATAAAGCCTGCTTCACAGAAAGGAACACATGCCTGATACTATAAAACTGCCCAAGAACACAAGGTAGGAGAGTTCACTTGCCCCAGAAATAAACCTAATACTTTTCTAAATAGACATAGTATCAGTCTGCCCTCTAAATTCATATCTCCATATCCAGAGATTGATGTAGCTCTGAGATATAATTCTCTGACTGATGGCCCCCAAACCCATGAGTTTATATGGTCAGCACAAATTTGATTCCATGGTTTATTTTGTTTGTTTTAAAAAATATTAAAAAGTACAGAAGCAGGTAATTCTAGGAAGAGTTACAGGCAGAAGTGGTGAATATGATTGAATTTCATCATACAAAGTTGTGAATGACTTAATAAAATGTTAGGTTTAAGGAAAAATTTTGATTCCTTTTAAACTGGCCAACAGCTATATAGAAAAAAAAATGTGCTTACCAATTAAGAAAAAGCCTTAGCATATAATGGAGGATTGCATGAAATTTATATCTAAAGGAATTTTCAAAAGCTTCCCTCTTTTTCCTCTCTCCCTTCTCAACTATCTCTACATCCTTTCCCCTTCCCCTTCCCTTTATTCTTCCCCTTTGCCTCCATTCTCACTGTTCTCTCATACCTTCACTTTACATTTCTCCCTTCTTCCTTTCTCTTCACTCTTACTCCTGTCTTCACCTCTCCTACCTCCCCTTTCCTTCATTTGTTGTCTTTCCTTTTTCTTTTTTCTTTTCTTTTCTTCTCTTTTTTCCTTTCCTTACTTCTTTCTTTTCTTCCTTCCTTTCTTCTTTATTTTTTTTATTTTTTTTTCTTTCTGAGAAAAGAAGGCTGCTACTCTGCCCTTTGTTGTAATGGATGAGAAAATATTTATAGAGAATAAAGAATGATATAATTCTAATGAATTCTGGCATTTCATATGATTGTTGCAAAATGTAACTCAGGGTATGAATTTTAAGCAATGTTATGAATATATTTTGCCTAGATTTTATTTAAGAAGATATATTTCATGAACCTAGTGATTATGGAATAGTATATGTAGTTTTTAAAATGTATGGATAAACCTGCTTTGGCAAATGCAAGATGATTTTTAACCTTTTTCAATAAAGATTTACAGATTTGATACATAAACATCAACAACAAACAACCAAGAAACATAAGTAGTTTATGTATATGCATATATACACATAAATATACATACATATGTATTTTAAAATAAGTTTTGAGTAAAATTTCTCTAATGGCAAAAGCAGCTTAGGGAATACACATATAAATTCAATAGCAACAAAATTAATCAGTCAGTATCTTTGGAGATTCAACAAAATTATGACAAAAATTGAGGAATTTTAGCAAGAAAATCCATAGAAAATGGCTAAGAAGTGTGGAGGTTCTAGAATTTAATTTTTCTTGCCAAATTCTTTACTGTTACAGCAGGTCTGGTGGTTTGGTAGCAGTTATAATCTCCCTCAGCACATGGGAATGATTTAGCCTTTCAGAGTAATTGCAGTAACTGGGGAATACAATATTTACATATATGTGTTACATAAATGTAACAGATGTTTAGCAGAAGCTGTATGACACCCAGTTGCCACGGACCGGCTCTGCAGTAATAGGAGCGGTGGGCTGCTTCCCGCCACCCGGCTAGCTTTACCTGAAATAATTACACAGACACTGTATTCTTTTAATCACTGCTTGGCCCATTTCTATCTAGCCTCTTTTAGGCTAACTCTCGCACCTGGACTAGCCCATCTCTAATAATCTGCTGTAGCCCACAAGGTGGCTTACCAGGGAGATTCTAGCCCAAAAGAGTGGAGCATCATGTCGCTCTGAGGCATCTGCCCCCGAGAGGAGAGCTGTCGAGTCTGACCTCACTTCCTCTTCCTCCCAGCATTCTGTTCTGTTTACTCCTCCCACCTATGTTTTAACCTATCAGGGCAAACAGCTTCTTTATTTAATTAACCAATGACCTTCCTCCATCACTGGACCAGCTCAGGGGAGCCACTTAGACTGTGGGAGAAGCAGGGTCTTCTTAAGAAGAAGGCACAAGTTCGGCGAATGACAGACAGACACAACACACAAGAGAGTGGTTGGAATCTGCTGCAATTTTACTGAATTTATGTTTTCATTATATAGTATTTAAACAAAGCACAAATCAGAAGGTCATGTATCATTAGTTGGCACAGTATGAAAGCTTCTTTTAGTCACATCAGCAATATTTAAGAAAAGTACATTATCAGGAACAGGTGTTACACATATAACATCCTTAGAAGAGGAAATCTTGTCCTTGGGAATGTAAACCTCAGGCAAGTGGTTTCATCTTATGAATAGAAAGTTTCTGTCTCATTATCGCTATCATGGCCCTTCCTCTTCCTAACCCTTTATTTCATCTAGTGACCAAATATACTTAATCAGTTCTCTGCACCTGTTGAACTATACTTTTTAGTACCTTTTTATGCAGCAGACATCATAGGGGTTGGGGTCTAGCAAGCCTATCCATAAAGTTTAAAGTAGAATATAACAGTCTTTGTCCATCAACATTAACCCATCTATTCCCTTGCTCATCTTACACCCTGTGTATGACAAAGGTTCTGCTGTAGTCTTATACATTTCCATACTGTGCTTCCTTATCCCAGAGCTGTTTCTGAAGAGAATGATCCTTGTCTTGTATATATAGAGAATATCATTATTATAAAAGTGATTGTGCAAAGCTCACATCCCGCATAGCCAGCTAATCGAGAAACCTGTCTATGCCTCAGCTGTGGCTAATACCAGGCTGTCTGCCATTGACCTCCAGGAAGCCTAGTCCCATGGGACACGTAGCTCCCGTCCGGCATAATGACATATGTCATGTCACACAGACGACACTGGAGTTGGTGTGGCACCAAGTTCCACATCTAATACTCTAATTATTGCCTTGACCATGGAAGTGGGTGAAAGAAAAGCTTCAACAAACTTTTAATTTACAAATTTATTGAATTTAAATATTATGAATGATAGCATATTTCTGTAATCCCAGCACTAAGGAAGCAGAGGCAAGAACATTATAATTTCAAGACAATCCTAGGCCATATCATCATACTTCATCTCAGAAAAAAACTATAGATGAATTAATTTAACCACTAAGTGTAATACTTGAGCATTAAAGAGTGAAAATTTTTGTTATAATAACTTTAAATTAAGGATAAATAAAGCAAAATCCTTATTTATATACTAGACTAGTTTTACTAAAATTACAGTACTCTCCAATAAATATATAGATTAGGTAATATCCCTAATAAAATATTGAATTCGGGGGCTAGAATGATGGCTCAGCAATTAAGATTACTTGCTGCTCTTACAAAGGACCAGTGTTGAATTCTCAACTCCCATAGTGGCTCATAACTCTCTGTCTGTAACTACATTTTCTTGAAGATCTGACCTTGTCTTCTGGCCTTTGTCATCACCAAGCACACACTCATTTCACATATATACCTGAGGGCAAAACACTCTTATACATTTATATATATAATATATAAATAAATATATAATATAAATTATATATATATATATATATATATATATATATATATATATATTGCTAAACTCAATATTCTTATTAAGTGATTAGTACCTTTCAAAAGTAATGAAGAACTGCCTGGGATAGAGAACCATTAGAGTAGTATTTTCTTTCTAGAGAAATGTTCAAGATTAGTGCAACTTTGTTTAAAGACTTACTATAAACTCCAGTCATCAAAATATTTCTACTGGCATTAAATATACACATCTTTGTGTCTGGAACTGGTAGTTCCACAATAAACCCATAGTCAGTTGGTCTTCAGAAGCAATTTATTTCAAAAAGTGACTCAGATATGTTTCTTAAGGATAAAGTACAAAATGAACAATATGCAAATAGTGTATCAAATAAGTGACTATTATCCATGCCCTGCAAAAACTTTACAATTCTAGAATTAAAGTAAAGTAATTCATTGAAAATGAAAATTCAGATAGCTATTTCTCAAAAACACAGACAAATGATAAAATTCAATGATGTTCAATATCTGTTTTAGACTGAAATATCTAATGGAAACTGTGGAATATCACTTCATATACTTTTAGATGCCAATAATGAAAAAAAATAATGACACATGCTAATGAATATGAGGAGAATCCCAGCATGTTATGCACTAGTGACATGAAGAATAGTTCAGTTTCCTTTGACAAACTTAGTAAATACTAAGCAATTACCACTTCAAGGAACATTATCTAAAAGGGTGGAAAAAGCAAGTCAACAGAGTCCAACTACCCATTATGTGTTTAAAGCAGCACATCAATATATAGGTCACCAGTGAACACATGTTTAATGAAGTTGATCACAAATGACCTCACATTGAGCAATTTCTTTTGTTATTTGGAATGTCTATGTTAGGTAATTTTATACAGGTCGGTAATTCCATAAAGAAATGATGAGAGATACCCTTCTGCATGTTGTAAATACCATTGGTTAATAAAGAAGCTGTTTTGGGACTGCATAGAGCAGAATAGAGCTAGGCAGGCAAAACTAAACTGAATGCTGGGAGAAAGAAGGTGGAGTTAAGGAGGCGCAATGGACTTGCCAGAGGGGAAAGACATGAACTGCCAGGTGGAACCTGGCCAGTAAGCCATGACCCTTGGGTTAACTAAGGATATAAGAGCTAGCTAGCAATATGCTTAAACGGCCTCCTACTACACAGAGAGGAACTAGTAGCTTCCTAAACCTCAGAATTGGGAAAGACAAAAGAATTACTGGTAGTAGATAGGAGATTGCTTTGGATTTATACATATGTTAGAAGATGAGAGTTGATGATTCTTATATATCTCTAAAAATATAGTACAAACAAAAGGGTGTTTATTATATATGAATAAGAATTTTAAATGAAAACAAACACCATATACAATTCTGTGACTGACTCTCTGGCTTCTAATATTTGATTCTTTTTGGTTCTTCTATGGCTGTTGGTGTATGAATGGTGCTCCTTCTTATGACTACTGACAGTTTCTGGCATAACTCCTTCTCTGTTTTGACTCATTGTTTTTAAATACCTTGCTGAGCAATTCTGTGGTTTGACTTCATAAAGAAGGGGTTTCTTGGAAAGATCTGGGAAGGAAATCAACATCAGGTTATAAGTGAACATTAAAGATGGATTAAACACCTAAACCTGACACATATCTTAAAACTTCTCACCCCTTCTATGTTTATTCCATTTACAAACACAAGTTAAAGTGAGGTGTCTAGACAATACATTTAGAAGTTTGAGATTATTAGAAGAAGAGAAGCAAAATAAAAATAGTAGCTGAAATCAGAGATATAACAAGGTGATGTGTCAAAAATAATTGACTCTCTATGCTGAGAGCTACCTGATACCATCTGAAACCAGAAAAGCACAGATGTACCTGGAAAGCTCAATGTGTTTATCTGACCACAGTAAAATATAGATATCCTGACCTTTGACTTGGTTCATCACTTAATCTATCCTCAGTCCTTCTCTTATTTTCTTGCCATGTTATCATTCCAAATCATTTCCATATATACATTAACAAAATAAAGAATTCTTCGTTTCTATTTTCCTGTGTAGTTTTTGGCTCCTCTTCAAATGTGTCTTGTCAATTACTTTTATATTCTTATTTAAGTATAACTTAGTTACTGATTACAGGATCTGGAGTCTGATCCTTCCTGGGATTACACTATAAAGATGACTCTACTATTAACCAAATGCTTCATGACTGTGGACATGATTTTCTACGTCCTTCATGGTTTTCACTTACAAAATGGGATACACAATCACATCCAACATTTTGCTTTCAATCAATATGCACTTTGTTAACTCATGTAACCAATTAAAAGTATCAATACTACCTAATTACCAAGGATTAGGTTTTCATAGGTCTGCTCTCTTGAATCGAGTATACAGGGGAGCTACTTCCATTCATGAGAATCAGTCTGAAACCAGGAAGTATGAAATTAAATAAACATCCATTTCTGTCCATATATCCAACCAATAGTATGAACTTGTTCTTCTTTGCCAACTGATTGAGAGCCAATTGAAAATATGCTTAATATCTTCTTAATCTATTTATCCATTGATGGGCATATGGAATAGATCTATATTTTAGATTTTCTAAATGGATTCTGTGTAGTTATTCTTATGTTGACAAAGTGAATGTGTCATATATTTGACTTTTTAATTAGCACCATTAGTTGAATGAGAATGTAGAAACACTTGTAGAATAGGAGAAACTACAGTCAAAGAGTTCTCACATATTTGTCAAAAATTCTATGTACATCTTTAGTAACACACCCAGTTTGAATTATATCATCTTATACCATGAATTGAAATTTTTGCTAGAAGATGTATGAATAGTCTGTTATCTATCTATTATTTCTAGGAAATAATGAATAATTTTGCATTGTATAAAATATCAGATTATTTAGGTAGAGTTGAAGAGAAAATGGCATTTGTCATATGATTAATTGACAAATTATTTTATAGACTTTTTTGGTATGCACATCAGCTTTCCAAAAATAATTCTAGAGCCTCCCTGTGGCAGAACACTTGTTACAAGTCTTCCTCTTCTCTCTGTCATCATCACCAGTGGACCACAGTTGTAAGGAGACCACTTGTTGTTTTCTGGCTTCTCAGCCCTGAGATAACTACACAGAAACTATATTATTTAAATCACTGCTTGGCCAATTACTTAACAGTATTTCTAGCTAGCTCTTACATCTAGAATTATCCCATCTCCATAATTTTATATTTATCATGAGGATTATGACCAACTGGCAAGGTTTCAGCATCTGTCTTTTGTGGTGGTTCCATGGCTTCTTTCTGATGCTGTCTTCTTCCTCCCAGCGTTCAGTTCAGTTTTTCCTGCCTATCTCTTCTCTACCGTATCATGCCAAGCCAGTTTCTTTATTAACCAATGGTATTCACAGCATAGAGAGGGGAATCCTACATCACCTCCCCTTTTATGTTTAAATAAAAAGGAAGGTTTTAAATATAACATAGTAAAATTACATATAACAAAACAGGTATCAAACAAGAATTACAGGTACAATATTTATATCTATATCATCTTTAATCATAAAAGAAAAACTATAACTGTATATTCTTCATCTCCATCAAGGACTCCAGCAGGATATAATATTACCTAAGTCAACAGGAAGTACATTTTAAGCAACTTCCAAAGCTCTACAATTGTCAGAGACATCTCTTTGCCTGTTCAGTCACCCAAAGCTCTGTAATATTGGGGAATCCATCATCAAACTTCAGTCCCATAGCATCTGGCAGACTTTTCCATGAAGTAGGAAATTTTGAAGACAGTTCCACCTATATGAACAGTAACCTTCTTCTGTGTCCTGCAGAATATCTAGCATACTCTTTCTTGAAGCAGGAACCCTGAAGGATTGTCTCACCTCTAGGCAAGTTCAACAGCCATTTCTCTGTGGGTCCTGCATGTCCAGTTCATCAGACTCTCCAGGCAACATCAGTTTCTTGCTCAAATGGCTATCCAACTCCATAAGAAGTCTCTTCGATGCCCATCTTCCTCTTGAAGTTATTGGTGCTGCCAGGAGCAGATGTGTCTCACTGTCATGAAAAGTTCTAATTTAGTGAAACATTTTAAATGCCATATTCTGAAGGTCCCTGAAAGACTTGAAAAAATATCTATCTAACTGAAATATATCTCTATATATCTAGGAAACCTAAGTAACATAACTATAAGCTTGACTATTATAGATGATTATCTACAAACCTATATTTCTTAATTATACATTACAGTTTTTATTTTTTTATTTTTGTTCTTTTCGAGACAGGGTTTCTCTGTGGCTTTGGAGCCTGTCCTGGAACTAGCTCTGTAGACCAGGCTGGTCTCGAACTCACAGAGATCCGCCTGCCTCTGCCTCCCGAGTGCTGGGATTAAAGGCATGCGCCACCATCACCTGGCACATTACAGTTTTTAAATGAGCTGCACAAATTTCAATACCTTAATCAAGAGGTATTGAAATATATATGTTATAACAAAATTGACCTTTAATTTGTATAAATAAACCAAGATCCATACCACGGCAAATCTCTATAGCATATTCCCCTTTAAATGTAAACAAATATTTACAAGAAATATTTGGGAATATGGGCTTAGTTCTCTCTAAACTTGCTGTTTTGGGGTGAAGTAATTTTTAAGGCATGTTTAAGGTGACCTGTCATGGAGTCTTTGTCCATCAAACCACATAAGTCTGGAGGGATTGCATAGGTTCTCATCCTCTATGGAAACAAAAGAAGAACCGCTTTTCCAAAGCAACATAGCCTTAGATCCATATTTTCAAATCAAGATACCTTTGAGGTATATATGTTGGTTTAGATTAGCAATCCCTAGAATCAAATGTCTATTTGCAGTCAAAGAGTCAAAGAAAATATAATAATATACATAATCCAGACTCTCTATGTATTTTTAATATTTACATGGCTTATTTTTTATTTTTTTATATATGGCTGTCTGTACTCTGTCTCTTTAAAGACTTTGTTTTATTTTTTAAAAAAATATTTACTTCTTTGCCAACTATCTATACTCCTTTTCTTCTCTCCCAAGCCTATGTACATTTATTCAACACTGTGACCCACTTAGAAGTCTTTTATATTTGAGTCTGTTTTTATTGCATATCTGTAATTATCTTTTGATCAGAAGAACTTTTTTTAATGCTAAGTGGGTATGGCTAAGACCAACTCCACAGTCCTGCCTGCTTGTTCTAGGCAATCTAACATGGTGGAGACATGTTTGCTGTTTCTGAGAGCCATGCACACTGCCCCATTTTCAGGCACACAGAAGGTCTATGTTGTCTTTAAGCAAGTTATAGCACTCTGCTCATAAAACCCATTTAAATGGTCCATAACCAGACCTCCTTCGGAGTTCGCATTGGCAGCATGACCTAGGAAGCTGCAGTTTCAAAACAGTGACTTTTTTCTGCTACCAATGAATCAGAAAAACCTCTCTTTAAGGAGCCATGCCTCTGCTTGCTTCTAGCAAATGGAGCCCACTCAAGAAAATACCGCTACCAAACTATGTTTATCTCTGTTCTTCAGTGTCTAGTATTTCTTTTAAAGCTTTCTCTGGTTTTATGTGGATTTAGTCGACCTTGTTGCAGTGAAAATTTGTTTTAAGGAGGCTGCTTGTTTGTTTCCCAGTTGCCCAGACTCCCAGAATAATCACCCAGAAACTATATTATTTAAATCACTGCTTGGCCCATTAGCTCTAGGTTCTTATTTGCTAACTCTTACATCTTAATTTAACCCATCTCTATTGATTGTGCAGCATAACAAGGTTGTGGCATACTGGCAAATTTTCAGTGCGCCTGTCTCTGGTGGCAGCTTTATGGTTTCTCTGACTCTGTCTTCTTCCTCCCAGCATCCAGTTTAGTTTTCCCCACCTAGCTCTGTTCTACCCTATCATGCCAAGCCAGTTTCTTTATTAACCAATGGTATTCACAGCATACAGAGGGGAATCACACATCAGACCACAAAGATCTTCTCTTTTAGCTTGCTTGCCAAATTCATTCCATCATCTGATCCTCCAACACTAGCAGGCATTCACTGGGAATACACCAGCTGAGTCAAATAGGCAAACAGGCATTTCTTGTGAATATACCAGTTGAGTAGGCCAGAAAGATAGGAAACCCACAGCCATCATACTCTCTGAAAATCCAGAGAGGACACAGAAACCAAGGAAGAGAATTCCCAGCCAACAAACACAAATCTAGAATAGCAGCACCTAGACCCATAATTATATCTAACCCAGATGGCTAGAAGTCTGTTTAAATGCACAATTAGTAACAGACAGGTCACCATGTCCTCACTAGAGATAAAATATTTTACCACAGCAGACCCTGACTATTCCAACATAGCAAAAGGAAAGGAAAATGACACTAAATCCAAATATATGAAAATGACAGAGGTCTTTAAAGAGGAATAAATAAATAAATCATTTAAAGAAATGCAAAAAATTCTTAAAGAAATTGAAGAAGGCACAAAACAAATGTGGAAAGAAAAGAATAAAACTGTTTGAGGCCAAAATAAGAAAAACAATAAATAATAAAGAAACTACACACTAGCTGGATGGTGGTGGTGTATCCCTTTAATTTCAGAACTCGGGAAGCAGAAATAGGCAGATCTCTGAGTCTGAGGCCAGGATGGTCTAGTTCCAGGACATCCAAGGCTATAGAGATAATCTCTGGCTCCAAAACTCCAAAACCAAAACCAAAACCAAAACTAAACAGACAAAAAACAAAAAGAGAGGGCACTGAGGAATTCAAACAGGAACTGTAGAGGCAAGCTACTCCAACATAATACAAGAGATGAAAATTTTCATATCAAGTGTTGCAGATACTATAGAAGAAATGGACATGTGAGTAAAAGAAAATGTTAAATCTAAAAATCTCCTTACATGAAACATACAAGAAATCTAGGAAATGTTAAAAAGATCAAATATAAGAATAATAGGAATCAAGGATGTAGAATAAATCTAGTTCAAAGGCCTAGAAAATGTATTTCACAAAATCTTATAAGAAAATTTATCTAAATAAAATAGGAGCTGCTTGTAAATGTACAAGAAACACACAATATCAAATAGATTGGACAATGTTAAGAAAATTTCGTCAGCATATAATAATCTAAACACTGAATTTATAGAACAAAGAAAGGATATTAAAATCTTCAAAGGAAAAAGACTAGCATATAAATGCAAAACTATTG
Organism: Microtus ochrogaster; assembly: GCF_000317375.1. Lineage (NCBI taxonomy): Eukaryota > Metazoa > Chordata > Mammalia > Rodentia > Cricetidae > Microtus > Microtus ochrogaster. The sequence goes on along the minus strand of NW_004949169.1, from coordinate 968,180 downwards.
GAATTACTCCTGACTTCTCGACGAAGACACAAAAATCCAGAAGAACCCAGACAGATGTGCTACAGACTCTTAGAGACAACAGGTGGTAGGTCATACTACTATACCCAGAAGATCTTTTAGTCACCATAATGGATAAAATAAGACATTCCATGGTAATGCCAAATTTAAACATTATCTCTCCACAAATATAGTCCAACAAAAGGTTTTAGAAGAAAAATTACTACCTAAAGAATATAAGTATACCCATGAAGACACAGGGAACATATAATCTCAGATTAGTAATATCAAAAGAAGGGACAAACACACAGACACACACTAGCACACATACGCACATGGAGACTCACACAATACAACCACCACCACCATCCACCACCACCACTAAGATAAACCCCACCAAAATAACAGGAATGAACAATTATTGGTCAATTGTCCAATAAAAATACAAGGACTAACTGAGTGGATGTGAAAATGGGGTCCATCATGGTGCTGTATCCAAGAAACACATCTCATCATCAAAGATGACATTATTAAAAGAAAAATTGTTGGAAAAAATACAAATAGACCCAAGAAGCAAGCTGGTATAGCCATTTTAATATATAACAAAAGACTTCATATAAAAATTAACAAGAGGAGATAGTATAGGACACTACATATTAATCAAAGGAAAATTCACAAAGATGATTTTTAATTATTAATATCTGAGCCCCAAACACAAGGGCATAAAATTTTATATAAGAAATACTATTACAGCTCACACACCGATAGTGGAATACTTCAGTAAACCACTCTCTCCAACAGGGAGGTCATCCAGACAAAAACTAAGAAGAGAAACACTGGAGCAAATAAATATTACAAATCAAATGGACCAAATAGATATTGACAGAACATTTCACACTCCCAACATAAAAAAAAATATTATTTTTTCTCTGCAACTCACAGAACTTTCTTCAAAATTGGCCACATATTCTGACACAAAGGAAGTCTCAACATATACAAGAAAATTGTATCACACCACCATAGACTAAAGTTGGATATCAACAAAAACAAAAGCAACAGAAAGCTTACAAAGTCATAGAAACTGAACAACTCTCTACTGAATGGAAAAAAATGAGTCAAGACATAAAGAAAGAAAGAAAATAGAGACTTCCTAGATTCAATGAAATTGAGTGCATAGCATACCCAAGATTATTGGACACAACAAAAGTGGTTCTATCAGTCAAGTACACAGCACTTAGTGCCTATGTAAGAAAATGGGGAGATCTCATACTAACATGTTAACAGTATGCTGAAAAGCTCTAGAACAAAAAAAGTAAATATATCAAAGAAGAGTAGATCACAAGAAATAATCAAACTGAGGGCTGAAATCAGTAAAATAGAAACAAAGAGATCAATAAAAGAATGAATAAAACAAAGAGTTTATTCTTTGGAAAAATGAACATGATAACAAAACTTAGCAAAACCAACTAAAAAGCAGATAAAGAATATTCAAGTTAACAAAATCAGAAACAAAAAGGCTAACATAATAACATACACTAAGAAAATCCTGAGAGTCATTAATGCATACATTACAGACCTGTATTCCACCAAATTGGAAAAGCTAAAAGAAGTGGATAACTCCTCAAAAAGTATCACTTACTAAAGTTAAATCAATAACATTTGAAAAATGTAAATAGACCCATAATCCCTAGTGCAATGTGAGTAGTAACTAAAAGTCTCCTAACCAACAAATAAATAAGTAAAAAGATCCTGGGCCAGATGATTTTAACATAGAATTCTATGGAACTGTCAAAAAAAGAGTTAATACCAATGTTCTTCAAATTATTCCACAAAATATAAACAGAAAGAACATTGCCCAATTCATTTTATGATGCCATGGTTAACATGATACCCAGACCACATAAGACCAACAGAGAAATGGAATTGTAAAGTAATTTCCCTTATGAACATAGATGCAAAAATATTCAGCAATCTTAATTCAAAACATCAAAATTATCATCCACGATAAGCAAGATGGCTTCATTCTGAGATGCAGGGATAGCTCAATATACAAAAGTCAATAAATCTAATCCACCATATAACCAAACTGAAAGATGAAAACAACATGATTTTCTCCTTAGATGCAAAATAAAGCCTTTAACAAAATCCTACACCCCTCATGATAAAAAGTTCTCGAGTTATTAGGGATACACCAAATGTACCTAAACACAAAAATTCAGTTTGCAGCAAGCCCATAGCCAGAATCAAATTAAATGGAAAAAAACTCAAAGAAATTCTCATAAATTCAGGAGCAACACAAGGTTGTCCACTCTCTTGATAGCTACTAAATATTGTACTTGAAGACTTACCAAAGTAAAAACAACTAATGGAGAACCAGTAGATACAATTTGGAAAGGAAAAAGTCAAAGTATCACCATTTGCAGATGATATACACAAATGAACAAAAAATTTCACTGGGAATTTCAGCAAAGAAGCTGGATACAAGACAAACTAAAAATAAAATAGGATCTCTGTGGGACTGGGCCAAGCCAGAGGCCCCAGTGGGAACAGGCCTTAGCCAGCAACCTCCATGGGACCATACCCAGGCTAACAACCTTTCTGTCAGAGCAGACAAGAGCCAGCGACCTTCTCTGAAGCAGGCCTGAGTGAGCAGGACCAATCAGTGAACTCCTCCTGAGCAGAAAGGAGCCACCTATCTCCACAAAAACAGGCCAGAGCCACCTACCTACACAGGAGCAAGCCCAAGCCATCTACCTCTGTGGGACCAAGCCTAAGCCAGTGACCTCCATGGGAACAGGCCCAAGCCAGCAAAATCTGTGAGTGTAGGTCCAAGCAAGCAATCTTCATGGAAACAGGCCCGAACAAACCCCAGGATTAAAGAGAGACATCCAGGAGTACCTAAAATCCTCTAGAATTGAGAGCATAGGGAATTGGGGGATGGCTGAAGTGGGGAGGAAAGAGGTAGGGAGGGGAGCAGAGAAAATGTAGAGCTCAATAAAAATCAATTTAAAAAAAGACAGTGGGAAAAAAGAACCCGGAAAAGCTGAGTGACCTCCAGTGTAAGAACAGTGGACCTCAACTCCACCATAAGGATAAGCTATCTGAGCCTTGGATCCAATGGCACCTGGAGGAGTGATCACCAGAGACATGACCACAACAATATCAATTAGAGGAAAAGATGGGCATATAAGGTAAGAACACACTCAACACCACAAAGAGTAACACAACACCAACAAAAACTAGTCACTCTAAAACAGCAAGATTTGAACACCCCAATACAGATGAGGCAGAAGAAAATGACCTAAAAAGTAAGATTAGGAGAACGTTTGAGAACTTTAAATCTTTGAAGAAAGATATTGAAGAAAATACCAGAAAATGGAAAGATTGCCCATGTTCTTAGGTAGGTAGAACTAAAATAGGAAAAAAATGGCAATCTTACCAAAAGAACTCTACAGATTCAATGCAGTGCCCATCAATATCCCAGCAAAATTCTTCACAGACCTCAAATGAACAATCCTTAACTTCATATGGAAAAACAAAAAACCTAGGATAGCCAAAACAATCCTGTACAATAAAGGAACTTCTGGAGGCATCACTGTACCTGAGTTCAAATACTCCTACAGAGCTATAGTACTAATAACAGCCTTGTATTGGCATAAAAAGGAGACTAGAGGACAAATGGAAGCAAATCGAAGACCCAAATATCATTCCACACACTGATGAACACCTGATTTTTGACAAAGAAGCAAAAAATATAAAATGAAAAAAGAAAGTATATTCAACATATGGTGCTGGCATAACTGGATATCAACATGTAGAAGAATAAAAACATACCAACATCTATCACCATACATAAAACTCAAGTCCAAATAGATCGAAGTCATCACCATAAAACCAACCATACTGAACATTATAAAAGAGAAAGTAGTAAGTACTCTTGAACATATTGACACAGGATACTACTTACTAAATGTAACCCTAATAGCACAGACACTGAATAATTAATAAATGGAACCTCCTGAAACTGAGAAGCTTCTGTAAAGCTAGAGACTTTGTGAACAAGACAAAATGGCAGCATACTGAATGGGAAAAGACCTTGGGAGAGGGTTGAAGGAGAGGGAAGAGACAGGGAGAGGAGCAGAGAAAAAATGTAGAGCTCAATAAAAATCAATTTAATAAAAGATTTTCACCAACCCTGTTGTGTTAGGAGCGGCGGGCTACTTTCCCGCCACCCTGCTGCCCGCACGGCTAGCTTTACCTGAAATAATTACATGGAAACTTTATTCTTTTAAACGCTGCCTGGCCCATTAGTTTCAGTTTCTTATTGGCTAGCTCTTACATATCGATCTAACCCATTTCTATTAATCTGTGTAGCCCACAAGCTGGCTTACCAGGAATGATCTTAACCTGCGTCTGTCTGGAGTGGGAGAATCATGGCGACTATCTGATTCAGCTTCTTTCTCCCAGCATTCTGTTCTGTTTTGTCCGCCTACCTAAGGGTTGCCCTATCAAATGGGTCTAGGCAGTTTCTTTATTAATAAGAAATCACTCCCACATCACAACCCCACATCAGACAGAGGGCTGATCTCAAAAATATACAAAGTCAAAAAATTGTTCATCAAAAGAACAAGTAATCCAATAATGAAATGGGGTACAGCCCAAAAGAGGAAACTCCCAACAATGAATCAAAAATGACTGAAAGACACTTAAGGAAATGCTCAGCATCCTTAGCTATCAGAGAAATGCAAATAAAAACAACTCTGAGATTCCATCTTACAACTGTCAGAATGACCAGGATTAAAAGCTCTGATGACATTATTCTGGAGAGGATGTGGCATAAATGGAACTCCCCTCCATTGCTGGGAGGAATGCAAACTGATACAGTTGCTTTGGAAATCAGTATGGTGAGTTCTCAAAAAATTAGGAAGCAACATACTTCAAGACCCAGAATTATTACATTTGGGTATATACCCAAGGGATGCTTAAACATACCACAAGGACATGTGCTCAACTATGTTCATAGGAGCATTATTTATCACAACCAGAACCTGGAAACAATCTAAATGCCCCTGGACTGAAGAATGGGTAAAGACAATATGGTACATTTATACAATGGAGTACTACACAGCAGAAAACAATAATGACACCTTGAAATTTGTAGTAAAATGGATGAATCTAGAAAACATCATATTGAGTGAGGCAACCCAGACTCAGAAATACAAATATCATATGTACTCACTCATAAGTGGCTTTTAGACATAAAACAAAGAAAAAAAGCCTCCAATTCACCATTCCAGAGAATCTAGACAACAAAGAGGACCCTAAAAGAGACATACACAGATCTAATCTACACAGGAAGTAGAAAAAGACAAGATCTCCTGAGTAAATTGGGAACATGAGGTTCATGGGATAGGGTAGAAGAGGAGGGGAAGGAATGGCGGAGAACAGAGAAAAATATATAGCTCAATAAAAGCAATAAATAACAGTATCCCTCCTTTATACAAAATGACAATCCCTCCCATAAACAAATGAAACACACTTAAATAAATCTTCAATATCCATAGTCATCAGGGAAACAAAAAATCAAAACTAATCTGAAATTCTATCTTACATTTGTCAGAATGGCTAAGATCAATAACATAAGTGACAGCTCAGGCTGGTAAAGAGGGGTCATGAGGGATATACTCATCCATTGGTTGTAGAAGTGCAAACTTTTACAGTCCCCAAGAAATCAATATGGTGTTTCCTCAGAAAGTTAGGAATTTATTTTCTTCGGGATCCAGCTTTATTAGTCTTGGCTATATAATCAAATATTCTATCCTATCCAAAGAACACTTGCTCAAACATATTTATTGTGAACTTATGAACTCATAATTGCCAGAAACAGTAAATAACCTAGATAGCCCTCAACAGATAAATGAATTGAAAAAGTTTGGCAAATTTACATAATAGAATATTACTCAGCTGTTAAAACTATGACATCATGAAATTTTAAGGCAAATGGATGGAACTAGATAAAAATAATCCTAAGTGAGGTAACCCAGATCCATAAATACCTATGAAATAGCCAATATGATCACTGCCTTCATCAGTTATCTTCAGAAAAGCCTCCTCTGGCAGTAGATGGGAAGAGATGTAGAAACCCACAGTCAGACATTATGCAGGGTGAGAATCTAAAAGAGACATCTAATTTATACCCCTCCCCACAGAACTCAGGGAATTCCCATGGAAGAAGATTCAGAAAGAGTGAAAGAGCCAGAGAAGTTGGGGCACACCAGCACAACAACTAAGGTGGTGCATATGAATTCACAGAGACTGAATCAGCAAGCACAGGGCCTATCTAGGTCTGTACCAGTTCCTCTGACTACATAGTATATCTTTTAACTTAACATTTTTATGGGACTCCTGAGTGTAAGAATGAGGGGACCTCTGCTTCCTATGTCTGTTTGTGGGCCTTTTTTACTTCTGCTGAATTGCCTTGTCCAACATCTATATGTTGGTTTTTGCTTTATCTTATTACATTTTATTTTGTCAAAAAATACAAGATATCCAACTGAAGAATTATACTTTCTCTTGAAAAAGGGATTCCATGACCACTTTCAGACCAATGTATCCGTAAACACAGGACTCAGTCTGACCTTATGTTTCTTACATCCAGAATTCCCTTTGTTCTACAGACGATTCTTCTCCTGACTACCCTAAAGATCATTTAAAGATATTCCAGAAAAATAGCTAAACAAATATGAGAAAAGTTTTCTCTACATGGAAGTTTTGGAATATAAAAAGAAAACTAACACATATGTACTGATGTGGATTTACAAACAAAAGTCTGTAATAGAAATAAATATTTTGTATTATGGAGTTCAATGTTATACACTATGTTTTGTGAGAGAACAGTAAAGGTCTCAACTTTAATTTTTAAAAGTTCTAATTTCAAATATATTTGCAAGGTTCTTACCAAAAATTGATATAATAAAAATTAAATACAGTTTTTTTGAAGATATGATAGAAGAAAAATAACAGAAATTTAAAGATCACATTTTCATTATTTTGGTCTTTTCTTTTCTCATATTTCCTTAATTTTGTTCTCTTCCTTAAATTATCTTATTCTTCGAATTATTTTCATTATTCTTTGTGTTAATAATCTTATTAAACTCCTATATCATAATTTTAATACAAAACATGTTTCCATAATAAATTAATTCAAAATTAAAAATTTTGATTTTTAATGTAATTGGATTGTAATATTTTACTGTTGATTTTTATTTACATAATAACTTTATTCTAGAGTTGGTATCTGATTTTTCCAACCATTTACACAGGAAAATAAAGAAAGTAATTGATTACACCAATGTGACATGTAGAGCCCCTTGGGTTTAAACTTCCGTAGCATATGCAGAAATAAAAAATTGTTTTTAGGTAAAATTGTGGTCCTTTGTGTTTTTTACTATTGTATTATGTGAGTTTTATTATAAATTGTATTTCAGCCCACCTGCTATTTTAAGGACGTTTTATCTATCTTTACTGAATTATCAGCAAACTAAAGAGACCACTGTCAGGGAGATTTGTTAGCAAATGTGTTTAATTTTAATTTCAGAGCAAGAGCAGTACCTTAGTAGTGTAAAATGTTTGTACTAACTCAGGTCAGGGCACTAGGAGTCATAGACACATTACTATTTTTATTACAAGTTTCATTTATTATTTCATTTTCATTTTTCTCTGCTACATACACAAAATGAAATCTATTTTTAAACTTGCATGTACAGTAGAGAATTCTATCACCCCATTGCTATATAGTAGATGTCTATAACTTTTTCATTTTCTTAAAATGAAACTATATCCAATGAATGACAACCCCACTTCCTGCTTTCAGGGAGCAGCCCTGTGTAGTAATCTAAATTTCATCCCCACATTACAAAAAGTTTTCAGTCATTGATATTTGTATAAAGTAACAATTAACCAAAAAAAAAGAGGCCATGAATTTGAAGGCAAGTGTGGTAGGGTATATGGAGAATTTGGTGAGGGGAAAAGGAGGAAAGAAATGTTGTAATTATTTCATAATATCAAACATAAGTTAAGAAATAGAGGAAATATTAAATAATTCATAACTGATAACTTCATTTGTGTACAAATATTTTAATTTCATATTATTATGGTGTATTTATTACCATATTTTATAATTGTTATTTCTGTTGTTTTGTATTTTATCTATATTAGAAGCAATTGTGATTTATTTTCTGATGACCCAGTATTAGCATATTTTGTAATCATTTATACATCCGTCTTTCCATTTTTAAATGTAAGTTTTATAGTTTTATTTGCCTCAATCATATGCTGTTTAATATTTTCTATGCTTTCAACATGTTGCTTAATACTTTTCCCTTTTGACTTGAAAAATCTGTTTATTTTAATGGTTAATATTGCTTTTGACTTTTGTTGATAGGTAAAATTTTTACATTTTCTTTATCTTAAAATATCTTCTAAAAGATGATATTTATTATTTGTGGGCAATTGTTGTCCTTTATTCCTTCAAGTATTAAATATTCTTTTCTTCTGTCCTAAAAGATTCTCTGCGAAATTCTCTAACTGTATCATGGAATGCCCCTGTATGGGATATCACCTCTCTTATTCATTGTTCAAAATTCTTTTTGTCTTTAACTTGATTATTTTATTATAATGCATCTTAATTTGAACTTCTTGCAGTTCCATGCTATAAAAGATTCTTTGGTTTTCTTCTTTCTCTATCCACGCCACATTTGTAGAAGATTTGTTCATTCTCATATTACATAAGCTTCTCACCCTTTCTTTTTGTCTTCTCCTGAGACTTCCGTTAAGTCTCATGTTGACTTTTGTGATTGTGTTTTTAATATTCTGAGCCTTATGTTATCTTAATTACTTTTTCTTTCTTATAGATTATATTTCTTTGTTATAAGTCTACTGTTTTATAACTGTACTTAATCAGATTTGCTGTTCAAATTCTTTATGGGTTTTTTCAGTTCATATAGCAAATATATCTTGAGAGGTTTGTTAGATTATTTTATAAATTATAATTTTGTTTATGGTTTATTTTGTTCATGTGACTTGATAATATTTTGTTTAAGCTTAGTATGTTATTTTGAATTTGTTGCAATTCTTTCCATCTGATTTAGTTTAACAAAGAATTGGGATAAATATTTTGAGTGACTAATGATTGGATAAAGGGAGGATATAATAATTTAACCAGTCTCTTAGATTCAGTTTCTGTGGGTATTTTTTTTTTCATCATGAGCTAATTTTTCCTGTATCTTTGGGAAAATCTCATCCCCTAACAATCTTTAGATACTCACTTCATAAAATAAAATCCTTTACAAATTTTTTTATCTAAACTTTCCTGTGAATGAATCATTTTCACATATAGGCACATTGATTCCTAGTTTCAAGCATTTGCTTGTTTCTTTTCATCTTACACCTGTGATCTCTACCTCCCTCTGGTGCCTTTTTCCTGCATTGCAGGTTCACTGGGACAAAAGCACACTATGTTCTCAGCAGTTCCTAAGGGGGAAAATGCCAGAACCCGATCGTATTCTGAGACAGACAACACAGAATCCTATCCATCAACAAGTCTGCGAAAAAATCAAACACTGGGCACACACACACACACACACACTTATATGTATATATTTCACTCTTATTTCCCCACAAAGAAAGAAGTCACTGAACTCTATATACTTAAGCCTGTCATAACTCTGGAACAACAACATGTCATCTGGTCACTTTTGGCTGTTACAAACCTCTAGGCATGTCGAATATCCCTGCTCTCATGAATACTACACTAGAGATTAGGAGGATATCAAACTCATGAATAATCTTCCTGGATTTAGGACAGCATTTTATTTCCCTAAGGAAAGCATTGTAGCTGAGATTTCTGTCACATGGAGCCGTAACAAAGGGGGGAAACAATGATTGCCTGGGTGCATACTATTCATAGGTGAAGAAGCGACAACATTTCTGGACTTCTCACAAAATTTATATTCTGTTATCCATTCTATTTGTGAGAAATAAGGGTCTGAACTTAGTGATTTTTATTTTTACCTCTGTACTTACTCTTAATTTCACCTATATATCACATGTAATTATATAAATAGAAAATATTAATAACACTAATATCATTAATAACATAAAATGCTATTGATATTTGCAATGGTAATTAATAGACAACAAAAATTACATATATTATTTTAGTTACATATAATATAGATTTATAGTTTTATTTGGGGTGGGAATATGTGAGTAGTATTATTATTGAACTTATAAATGGAAATCCCAATACAAAAAATTGGAAATACATATATAGAAGCAAGGAACACAGAAAATGAGTCCTGAATATATGCTGCTATACTCATAGATCAGTATATCACTCAACCCTCATCAGAAAAGCTTTTTCTTGTCATTGTTTGTCATTAGCACATAAATTAATGACTGAAAAATGTATAAAGGGTGAGAAAATTTTAGCACTTTTTACCTTAATTATATGTCTTTATCAAATTCCTCTCCTCAAGACTCAGATAAGGAAGTGGAGAGATTCTGAGAGTGAGAGACTGTGGATGACTCTAAGGAAATAGCATGCTTCAGGCACAACAGGACTGATGCACATATGAACTCACAGACACTGTGACATCATGCACAAGACTTGTGCAAATTTAAATGAGACAAAAATCCAGCATAGCGAAAAAGAGGACAAAAGGCCCACTTCAAAGGAAGTAGTTTGCAACTGATACCTACTTAAAAAGGAACAATCAATTTTCTTCAATGAACTGTCATTGGATTTATCAGCTACATTCCAGGACAAGTCTCATGCCCAAGAATACTTGCCCAACACAAAATATACCCCATAATTTTTGAGTGGTTTCTTTTTGCTATTTTTTGTCTTATTGGAGTATTTTTGTTTGTTTTGCTTCATTTTTTGAAAGAGGCAGAGAGACAGAGATAGTCAGAGAGATAGAGATAATTAAGTACAGGAAGTTGTGTGAGTAGGGAGATGGGAAGGATCTGGGAGGACTTTGGGAAAAGGAAAGAATATGATTAAGATATTTTGCATGAATTATTTAAAGTAAAAGAGGATTTGGCAAAAATAAAAAAATAAAAAGTACACTTTAACTTCTTTTGATACCATCTTTGTCCAAAAAAAAAAAAACAGAACATTTTCAAGATGAAATGTCCATATAAAGCAGAGTTTAAACTAATAGGTAGCAAAAAAGTGACAAAATATTCCATTCCTCATGTCTGTGGCTTCTCATATTAATTTTGTGCCTAGCAATTTGAGTTAATGTATATACCCAGTATTTTTGTGGTATATATTGAATATGATGGGAATAAATTTGAGTAAGAGTGTCATAGTTAGTGTTTCTATTGCTGTGAAGAGACACTATGACCATGGCAACTCATAAAGGAAAACATTTAATTTTGTGGGCTCACTTACATTGCAGAGTTTATGTCCATTATCCTCAGGGTAGGAAGCAAGTATCATGTGGGCAGACATGGAGCTAGAGGAGGAACAGAGAGTTCTTACATCCTGACTCATAGACAGTAGTAAGTGGTCTGAGATATTGGACATGTCTTGAGGATTTATAAGATCTCAAAGCCTACCTCCACAGTGACTCACTTCCTCCAACAAGACAATACATACTACTACAATGCCACACCTCCTAATAATTCCATTCACTTTTAGGGGCATTTTCCTTCAAAACACCACATTCCACTCCCTGCCCCTGCAAAGCTTGTAACAATATGATAATGCAAAGTACATTTATTCTAATGTCAAAAGTTCTGATACTCTATCACAGTCTCAACCTTGTTTCAAAGTCTAATGTTTGGTCTCTTGAGATTAATGCAGTCTCTTAACTGTAGTCCCCTATAAAATTAAAATAAAAAAGCAAATTACATGCCTCCATCATATAATGGCATAGGATATAATCTATCATTCCAAAACATATAGAAGGGAGCATAGAGAGAAAAAAAATAGAACATATCAAGACCAAAATTCAAGTAGGAAAACACCAAACTCTGCATCACCATGTCTGATGTCAAAGTGCTCTTCAGATATCCAATTCCATTCAGCTTTATTGACTGCAACATACTTTTTTTTTCTTGGACTGGTTCTGCTTCCTGTTAGCCTCTTTCATCAACAAGTTTCTCAAAGCTCTGGAATCTCCAATATTTGGGGGCTTCAAGATAATCTAGTCTTCAACTTGAAAACCGCATGCAATGACCTTTCTAGGTCATTCAGCGACACCACTGACATATGCCTGCCCAAAGAAGCTTTGCTTAATCAGAGAGGAAAATCCTTACCCCTTTTCTTCTATCCTAAATTAGAACCACATGTAGCTTGCTGGGACTGGAACATGGTCCCCTCACTCAATTATATCTTCACCAACTTTGTGCTTTTGATGGTTAACTTCACTTCCTTAGCTTGACTGTCATTAAACTGGCTCTGTAGACCAGACTGGTTTTGAACTAAAATATCTTTAATTGAATCTTCAACAGCTGTTTATTTTCAATAATTTTCTTCACTGCTTAAGCTTGACTGTTCGATTACTTTCTCTGCAGACCAGGCACGTCTCAATCTCAAATATCCATCATCCTCTACTGTCCCAGTAGTGAGATTAAAGTTGTAAACCATAATACCTAACTAACTCTAAGTTTTTCTTTAATTCCTTTTCACAAATTGTAAACTTAGCTGGGTGGGATCTTGCCCTGGTGTCACCACTACTTTATCCCATTTCTTAATCTTGTTATTCCCTTGCATACATGATTTGACTCCATTTCACTTTATGGTGTTCCTTTTCTTCTCAAATATTTTGCTTGTTGAGCTTACTCATTTTTATTATGTACCTTTATTCGAGTTAAAACTAGTAACCACATAACAGAGTCTATACTAGGCTATGTTGAGATTTCCTCTACCAAGTGAATTAATTCAAACTTAAGACAAGGGCAAAAAATTTAGCAACTTTATTCACCAAAATATCACAAGAATGATTTCTAGGACCATACTAAGATTATGAGGAAACTCATGCGCCAACCTCCCTCCCCTAATTCAAATCACTTAGCACCAATGTCTTTCATGCTCCTACTGGTATGACACACTAATCAGTGCTTAAAGCGTTTTACTCTTTTTCTAACCCAAAGTACCAAAGTCAAAATTCCACTAAACAAAAGCACAGTCAGTCATTTTATAGCAATACTCCAGTCTCTGGTACCAATTTTGTGGTTTTTTAGGGTTTCTATTGCTGTAAAGATACACAATAACTTTGACAACTCTTTTAAAAGAAAACATTTTATTGTGGTGACTTACTGATATTTCAGAAGTTTAGTCCATAATAGTCATAGTGGGAAGCAAGGCAGAACACAGGCAGATATGGTGCTAGAGAAGGAGCTGAGAGTTTTTATATCTTGACTTACAGGCAACAGGAAATAATCTGAGACAGTGTGTGTGGCTTGAGCCTATATGAGATCTCAAACCCCATCTCCACAGTGACACACTTTCTCCAACAAGATCACACCTATTCTCATAATGCCACAACTCCTATTAATGGCATTATCTTTGGGGGTATTTTTTTTCAAACTACCATAATAAGAAACAAATGAAGATTTTTAAGCAGATAACACTCCAGGATCATTATATAGCTAAACCTGGACTGCATACCAAAAATCACAAATATTTTCTCAAATTTATACTTTAGGTTCAGAGTTGGAAACATGGAGAAATGTACTTTAATATGTGAACAAAAGGACCTTGAGATCTTGTTTGAAGGTTCTAACTGGAGAATAGAGGTACTTATATACTCTTGATCAGAGACCAGTTCTCTTCTCTTCAGGAAACTATTTCCTCTTCCACAAAGCACAGAGCTTCAGGAGAGACTCATATGGGATGGTGATGGTAGAAGTGGACATCCATCTGGGTAGCCAGATTAGCGAATAGAACCCTGGTGAACAATGGGGTAACAAATATCTCGGTCATATAACCCTCACTGCATGAAAGAAGAAAGAAATGAACTAAAAATAGTTGTGAACTAAATATTAAAAAATAGGATGAACACTAGGGCCTTGCATATACAAGTACTTTACCATAGATCCATATTCTTAGTGCCAGTATTTTAAACTCTAGTCCATGAACATCTAGTGTAGAATGAAAGATAATGACAGAAGAACTTAGAGGAAACTAGGAGTGGAATAACACTTAAAAACCAGATTCACAAATAGAAAGAAGAGGAAAATGGTGGGGAAATGTAGAAATATTAAGAATAAGGAAGACAGAATGATTATACATATAAAGAAATGATAGAGCAGGAATGGAAATGAGAAAATAGTGTTGCAGTAGCTTACTGACAAAAGAGAAATATGATTAATGGATTTCGAACCTGTACATGACCATTTTAAGTATTTTAGTATAATATTCTCATATTTATTTTCTATAATTTTAAGTACAACAGAGATAGTATCTTAAATTATTATTACTGATTAGATAAATGTGTTCTCCTTAAAGTAAAAGGTACATTTTGGAAGTCTCCATTTTCTAAAAATATACTTCCAAAGAGAATAATCTTCATAATATTTGGAGCAACTTCACAAAATGCAATGATTATATCTTCGTGTAAATATTCACACTTTTACTGAACTTAGGCCTTGCACCTTGCACATGCTAACTGCATTATGTGTCATTGAGATAGATCACTATATCATTATTAAACAATATCATTATTGTTTAAATTGAATATACTCTACCTATGTAACCCAACCTTCCTTGATTTCCATATGCTCCCTATGTAGACCTTAAAGTTGCTACAGTTATAGGCATTCAACAACATTCTATGTTAAATGTCAGGACATAAAATGCAGATATCATTCTCATGGATTTGTAGAATTAATCTTGATAAAATTGTTATTCTATTAAAATCAATTTACAAATTCAGTGTGATCCCCATTCAAAATTTTAAGGAATTTTTTTATATATGAAGAGAATAACTTAAAATTTATTTATACTCACAGAAGTCTAAGAACAGTCAAAATAATACTTAACAAAAAATACCACAAAAGGCATCTCCATATCTAACGTCAAGTTAGACTACAGAGTTACAGTATAACATGATACTGCAGAAGACAGTCACATAGAGCAGAGGAATAGAATGGAGACTCCAAACAGAAGTTCACCCACAACTTGATACGATTTTTTATAAAGATGTCAAAAATACACAATGAAAGGAAAAAAAAACATATTGAAACCATCATTCTGGGAAAACAGCATATCAACATCTAGTAGAAGAAAACATCTATCTTATACTGAATAAAATATTACTCCAAATGGACCAAGAAGCTCAAAGTACAATTAGCTACTTTAAAATTGCTAGAGGAAAACAAATCACATTCATTCCCTAATATAGACAGACACAGAAAAGAAGATTTTGAAGAAGATTCTGGTAGCATAGATAATAAGATTGTTGATTGATAAATAGAATATCATCAAACTCAAAAGCTTTAGTGCATCAAAGAAATCATTAGCTGAATAAAAATGGATCCCACATAATGAGAAAAGTGGGCAAAATGTTTCCAAGCTATACCATTAACAGAAGATTAATAGATATAATACACAACAAACAAAAGAAATCAAACAAACAATAAACAAAAAATTCCAAAATAAAAATCAAGAAAGCAAAAACCAAAATTTAAAAAAGGCCATGATTCTGAACACAATTCTCAAAAAGAAGAAATAAAAATGGATAATAAACATTTAAAATGATATTCAATATTATTAGCAATAAAAATGCAAATTAAAATTACATTGAGATTCCTTCCATCTTAGCACACTCAAAATGGCTGTAGTCAATGAACCAAATAATAGGGCTGGACAGATGGCCCAGAGCTTAAAAGAGTTTGCTACTCTTCTTGAGAATCTGAGTTCAGTTCTCAACACCCTCACTGGGTAGCCTTCAGCTTTCTGTAGCTCCAAATCTCAGGAATCTAACACTGTCATGTGACCTCTGTGAATACCAACACGCATGTGGCATATATACATAGCGACTCTTATATATAAGTGAAAGTAAAAAAAACCCACATATTTAAAAAAGAGAAATAAAGTGAAAGAAACTGGTGAGGATACAGGGAACCCTAACTTATACTTGATGGAAGTATAATCATCTGCTAAAGACAAACACACCTTAGCTAAAAAAATAGAGAAATAATTTGGAACTAAGTTAGAAGTTTCTTTCATCATGACTAGTGTTCATAGTCTCAGAAGGTGTTGTGCATGCTGCTAGGCAAGACAAGATATCAATGATAAAACTCAGTTGTACACGCTATGAACTATAATACTACCCTGTCAGACAAGATATGCCTACTGGCAAAATAGAGGCATGTCTGTTTAGGATGTTACAGATCTCTCCTGAATCTGTGCCCTATTCCCCAAAGGAGATTCATACTTAATACAGTAAGCATGATTAAAAAACAAACAAAAACAAAACAGAAAACATGAATGGCTGAGAAGGTCTTGGGCCCTGCGGATGAACTTAATGCTGCTGTTTAGCTAAATTGTCATTATACATCCAAGCTGTCTTTTAAGTATTTGTGTTTACAGTTAAATGTTATTCCCAGGGGAATCTTCTTGAAATTAATTTCAGTCGCTACTTAGATACTTAGGTGCTCAAGCTGCTAAGAATAATTGGCATCCATTTATTCTTAACAGCCATACATACAACAGCCATAAATATAACATTTATACCATACTCTCCAAGGCTCGGGGATCATTATAGAAGATGGGACAGAAAGAAAATAAGAGCTGGAACATAGGGAGGAATGTTAACAACAGTTTTTCTCTACTATGGCATAGTCAAAGCAATTATGACCTCTTATCAGCTGTGACTCCTGTAGTCACACAATACTGAGTTTATCAACCTTCAATCATAGAAAAGGGTGAGCTGATTGGTTACTGATGGATTCTGGGGCAGTGAAAATATTTGTTTTCAGTTGTGTATCCACTGAGGAACCCAGCAGACTTCAATGTATAGTTTCAAACTTCTGATCAAATAATTGATTCTGGTGAAAGTGAGTGAACCTCAAAACAAAATCAAAAAGAAAGTCAAATCAAATATCAGCAACAAACAAGCAAAACAAACAAACTACCATGAAATTCAGGAGAGGACTTCTGGGGAGGAGGTCACGTAACATCAAGTATAAAAATAATCATTAATAACTTAGAAATTCCATAATTTTATATAAAATTTAAGCTTTATTTTATATGTGATATTATTCTATAAAAATATGAGTTCATAGTGATTTTGTATTACTTTTAAGGGATTATCTCATTATATAGTGATATCTAGCATTTACCTTAATATTTAATAATTAGATAAGAATCTAAAAATTGAATAGAATATTTAGTTGATTTCTGATCTTTTACTGAAACTAACAATATCTAAATAAATAACTCTTTATGTATGCCAGTACATATTTTTACATGAATTACGTGAAGCAGAATTACTTGAAAGAGATTGTATATGTGGATTTCATGTTTTATGCTCTAACCAACAATTACTGAGAGTATCCATTGTCCAGCATCCTGATGAACACAGCAAGGTTGCAAGCCTTCTTTGGTAATCCAATTTCTAGGTGTCAAACCCTGTGCAAATGACTAAGGTGCCTATTTATTATATCAAAGCAAGCCTGGCTGTCAGGTTCTCCCATTATTCCTCAGTCCCTATCTATTACAGAATATGGCTGGTATACTTTACACCCTACCCCAAAACTCTTACTACTAAGGGCTAGGCTTTTGCTTGTCTTCCCCGAGCCTGATCCTTATATAATAAACCAATTATTTTGGCTATGCCATTATCTAGACCTGGGCCTTTTTTGGTTGTTCATTCCTTTCTTACCACAAACCCTCCTCTTTTGGTCTAGTTAATATGTCAGCCATGTTCAACCCGAACACTTCCCTCTGCCTGCTTTTTCTTTTAAACCTACAAGAAAAACTATTTCCCTACTTTAGGATTAGTCATGTCCTCCTTTTATTTCAGGTTCTTCATTCATTAGTGTTATGATTTAAAAAAAAAATGCTACAAGATCCCTGGTGGCAGTAGGCAGCAGAAATGCTGTAGGTCCCCAAATGGTGGTAGCGGGCAATGTGGTGACAGGCAGCAGGCCCTGGGAGCAGCCAGTCCCAGGCAGAGACGGCTGCCAGTCCCCGAGCAGTGGCTGGTGCCAGGCAGGGAGATACATGGTGGCCAGGCAGGAGACAGAGACATGGATAGACATGGCATGCAGAGTGAGGTTGAATATTTATTCAGGGGGTTATGGAGTGGGAAGGGAGAAGGGGGAAAAGAGAGAGAGAGATAGAGGGTGGGGGAAGAAAAAGAAGAGGACAGAAAGAGAAAAAAAGAAGGGGAACTGTAGTAATATGAGCAGCGGGGCTGTGTCCCCAGCACCCCGGCCGCCTGCTAGCTTATGCCTCGAAATAATTACACGGACACTGTATTCTTTTAAACACTGCTTGGCCCATTAACTCTAGCCCTTACAGGCTAATTCTCATATCCCGATCAACCCATCTCTAATAATCTGTGTAGCATCAGTCTTACCGGGAAAAATTCTAGCCTACGTCCATCCTGGGTCTGAGCTTCATGCGTTTGCCTCAGAGAGCAGAGCTATTGCTTCTGCCCGGGAGAAGGAAGCATGGCGTCTCTGAGCTCACTTCCTCTTCCTCCCAGCATTCTGTTCTGTTTACTCCTCCCACCTATGCTTTAACCTATCAGGGCCAAACAGTTTATTTATTACTTAACCGATGACCTTCCTCCATCAGGGAACGAGAAAAGGAACAGAGCAAGAAGCCAAGATGGCAAGAGAGAGAAGGGCTGCAGGGAGTGGGCATGGCTTGTCTCTTAAAGTGACAAACAGTCATAACAATTAGTAATACAAAATTCTTTCAGTAAATCATAATTTTCATTTTTTAGTGAGAGCAACATCAACTCATTTCTGTTAAAGATCGGTTATCTCTTTTTCAGGGAAATATTTTCTTTGATGATCACTTTGTTTCGATGTTAATCTTAGTTTTAGTAGTAGGAAAACTTGAGATAATAGAAAAATTAGCAGCTAGTAAATAAAGGACATTATGTTAGTTAAAACATGAAGTTAGTTAGAAAATAGGGTTTCTGAAATGTGTTAACAGTTTGTGTTTGTTTTGGCTTACTCATAAATATTTTTATGGAGATGTAGGCAGTATGGATCAACACAGTTTACATTTACAGACACAAGGTAGTAGTTCTAGTTCTCACTATCCCCTGAGGTCAGAATGAATAAGAAAGGGTCTAAATACAGGAGCCTACTCACAGTTTTTCTACTATTAAAGAAAAAATGTTGGTAGGCCACCATTACAGATGACAGTATGTGCACTATAGGACCAATAAAACAGAAAATTCTCTTGATAGCTATAGGGAAAAATTGTTTTGCTCCAGCATTTTAAGATATGATATTTTTATTAATTCTTTCCTTTTGTCTTTGCCATTGTGGAGTCTGTCTTCCAAGATGTTCATTTGTTGATATATCTGAATAAACTTATACTTCTAAGTAGCAGCTAGGATGGTGGTTACCCTTAAAATACTTCTTTATTTTGTGGGTTATTTTTTTTTAAGTAAATATCCTCTATCTCCTGTTTTGAGGACAGGCTTCAACAAAAATATTTCTTGCCTGGATAGGGGCATGGGAATAAAAATTGTATAAAGATGCGTGAAAATACTAAGAAAAACATCACACAGTATAAGGATGAAGTTTTAAGTATTACAGACATCCTGAAATCCCCTTGTGTTGTTTTTTCCACAACTTTTACACCGAATATAAACTGGGGGAGAAGGTAAAAAAATGATTCATTAAGATGATACAAAGAGGTTAACTCACACATTCAACTCTGAGACTTCCCATCTCCAGCATTTTATTGCCTAGCATGATGCCCCAAGTCATTTACACTGAGTCACATACCTGAAAGACAGTCCTTTCCCAGGTGACCTCACAACTAAAAAAGGAGAAGCATATTTGCATATCCCATCCATCTGTCAGTATGGCATCAAGCTATCTTAACCTCAAAAGGGGGCCAGGCAATCAACTTGTGAGTTAGAAGGTGCCATTAAGCCTGTCAGTCTCCAGTCTCTCTGACCATAAGGTAAGGTAAGAATGGGGTTGCATTTCTAGGCCTCCACACTCCTGGTAAATCTTATGATGGCAGAACACCCTTTTCTTTCTCTCTTTTTTTAAGCTGCTTTATATTTGGCATTTAAAATGTATCATTTTATTTAAAGAACACTGATCATATATATACAGGCTATTTTGGATTAGGGTATTTGTCTTCCTTATTATTCATTTTTTTGAGTTTTTTATATTTTGAATATTAATCCTCCATCCAATGTGTAGCTGGCTAATAATCTGTCTCATTTGTGGACTTCTTTACACTCAAGTATTTACTTGACTATACAGAAACTCCTTAGTTTTAAGAGATCCCATTTGTCAATTGTTGGCCTTAAATCCAGAGAAAGCAGGATTTTATTCAAGAAGTCTTTTTTTTTTTAATACAGAGAGGACTTAAGAGGTTAGTGGACAGCCACACAGCAGGACTCAATCATCCTAACCCAGAAGTAGAAGAAAACAACTTTACAAGTAACTTTATGAAAATGATGGAGAACTTTAAAGAGGAAATAAAAAAACTCCCTTAAAAATGGAGGAATAGGCAAACAAAAAATTGAAAAAAATTAATAAATCCCTCAAAGAAACCCAAGAAAACCAAGAAAAATGAATCAAACAAGTGAAGCAAACAGTTCAAGAATTGAAGACTGAAATAGAGGTAATAAAGAAAACACAAACTGAGGGAATTCTGGATATGGAAAATCTGGGTAAATTAATAGGAACTACAGAGACAAGTATAATCAACAGAGTACAAAAGATAGAAGAAAGAATCTCAGGTGCTGAAGATATAGAGGAAATAGACTCATTGGTCAAAGAAAACATTAAATCCAACAAATGCTAACACAAAACATCCAGGAAATCTGGGACACCATGAAAGACCAAACCTAAGAATAATAGGCATAAGACGGAGAATAACTCCAGCTCAAAGACACAGAAAATATATTCAACAAAACCATAGAAGAAACCTTTCCAAACCAAAAAAGGCTATTCCTATGAAGGTACAAGAAGCTTACAGAACACCAAATAGACTGGATAAAAAAAAATCCCCTTGCCGTATAATAATCCAAACACAAAACATACAGAATGAAGAAAGAATATTAAGAGCTGCAAAAAACAGTCAAGTAATATATAAATGTAAACCAATCAGAATTACACCTGACTTCTTAATAGAAAGCATGAAAGCTATAAGTTCCTGGATAGATGTGCTGCAGACCCTAAGAGACCACAGATGCAAGCCCAGATAACTATACCCAGCAAAGGTTTCAATCACCATCGATGGAGAAAACAAAATATTCCAGTGCAAAAACATTTAAACAATACATATTCACAAATCCAGACCTACAGAGAGTACTAGAAGAAAAAAATCCCAACACAAGGAAGTCTTACACCCACAAAAACACAGGCATCTGATAAACCCCCATCAGCATAACTGAAAGAAGGGAAACACATAAACACTACTACTGAAAAATAACTGGAATTAACAATCACTGGACATTAATATCGCTTAATGTCAATGGACACAACTCACCTATAAAAAGACACAGGCTAAGAGATTGTAAACAAAAACAGGATCCAGCCTTCTAATATATACAAGAAAGAAAGATTGACACTACCTCAAAGTAAAAGTTGGGAAAAGGTTTTCCAATCAAATGGACCTAAGAAACAAGTGGGTGTAGCTATCCTAATATCTAACAAAATTGATTTCAAAATAAAATCAGTCAGAACAGATGAAGAACAACACTTTATACTCATAACAGGAACAATCCATCAAGATGTAGTCTCAATCCTGAAAATCTATCTATGTTAGGAAAAAAAAAAAATCTTTAATGGGCGGCTCCACCAGTTCCAAGAAATCCAATTAGGTCAGATCAAATCAAATTATAATGCCCATTGTTTTATTAAATACGGTGCTCTCAGGTGGCCAAGCATATGGTAGGGAGACAGGAAAGCATCGGGAGCACATGCAAACCTGAACCACGTGTTTGTCCTCTGTGAGTCCATTTTAATACACTGGCGTGCTGGGATTTGGAGTCCAGACCAATGCACCTCCCAGGCCAGGGGCTGGAATGAATGTCAGTGGCTGGGGCTAAGTTCCAGATTTAACATTCCAGACTCTTTGGATATAGGGGTGACAGGAAGTTGAAGTGATAATTATGACCAACATTTTAAGCTCTCTTTGGAAAAATGACATAGACTCAAGTCTTGCAAACTCCTGTGGGCATGGGGTGATGTGGGAGAGGGAAGAGCTGGGTGTTGGTGGGTACCCATTCAGCAGGATGTGTGGCTGGAAAGGCCTTCTGTTCACTGTCATCCCAGAGATACCAGGCATTTGTTTCTTGAGGGAGGTAATAAGGCAGGTGTCTAGGAGGAAAAAAATATTGTTATCATTGGTCCTATAAAATGGGGCTAGCAATGGGATATGAGACACAATAGCAGATGAAATTAGATTTTAGTTGGCAGGTGTCCTTGATCAAGAAGAGTCAGTAGGTGTCCTTGATCCAGGAGAGCTGATACCAATGAAGTCCCAGGAGCTGGTACAGGTGCTCTTGGTGTTGCCCTGGGAGCATTTCGTAAGTTTGTCTTGACTTAGGCAACAGGAGTAACATACTAAATGTGCTTCAAACTGGCTGGGATTAAAATTAAAAGCCTTGGCTTTTACCAGATCTGATTTTGGTACAGCGATAGAACTTTTCCAGGAACCCTTAAGAGAACTGGAACAGATTTTATATTTTGGTGTCATAGCAAAAGGCTATTATTTTAGGTTAGAATAAACCTATTTATTTACATTCTAATAATGTAAATATTAGAAGGTAATTAGAGGAAATGGGAACTCTGAACCTCTGAAGGTTGAAACCTGTTATTCCTGAACTATGAAGCCTGTTAAAGAATAGTACCTTAGGGAGTTGTCAAATGCCTTTAGACAGATCTGGTAGGAATAGATGAGCAAAAAACGAGACAGCTTTTGGCTAGCAAGCACTCTTAAGTCTTCTCCTTGTAGAAGCAATATTTGCCATTAGCTGTTGAGTGTGAGAGGCCCAAAGATTTTTGAGCAGTAAGATTGTCTTACCTGTCTTGGCAGAATAAGCAGATCGATTCCCTGGGTAAGAGGCCTCTTTTGTTTTTGTGTTGGTGGCTTTGCAGTCTCAGAGCAAGCCTGGAGATGGCAGGTCTTCAGTCTTCTTGGAGGAGTCATAGGGTGCTGCAAGACTGGCATGTCTCTGTGTTAGAAGTGCTATTATTGTTAAAATGACATGATCTCAGATCTTTAAGGCACTTGAGAGCCAGGTACCATTACCTGGTATTTTAAACGGGGCATAAAAACTAAATTTTTAGAGCTGTTGTAATCTGGAAGCACATATATACACAAAACTTAAATTCACATCATGAAACACAGTTACACACTTATGTAAACACACCGTGGCCACATTATTAACAGAGAGACAGATAGAACAGCCTTAGGGACCTGTGTCAGTTGAATAGACGTTGAAAGAGAGAACAGAAACATAAGGATGAAACATTTTTGTAGAGTTTTCGAGTGGAAGAATGGGGAAAAAGTGGATTTGTTGTTAGCATGGAAGGGCGGGGCAGCAGCAGAGATGCCAGAGTGTTCTGAGTGTGGACGACAGAGACCAGGGAAACAGCTATGAAGAATGTAAGGCTAAGCACCCAACCTGTATTGATGCAGACTAGTGAAACTGATGGGCAAATGCCGCTCCATGAACCTGCCGCACCATGTCTCCATTGTCACGACAAGGTGCTAACTAGGAATCCACCCCGTTTTTGTGTGTGCACTTACACGCAGCTTTGGAACACTTTGGAATGGAAGTGGGGGTGGGACAAAAAGAGTGGTCAGCAAGGGAAAACATAGAGAGAGATGAAAATGG
This sequence comes from Microtus ochrogaster, assembly GCF_000317375.1. Lineage (NCBI taxonomy): Eukaryota > Metazoa > Chordata > Mammalia > Rodentia > Cricetidae > Microtus > Microtus ochrogaster. Next base: position 944,109 of record NW_004949169.1, on the reverse strand, counting down.
AGGCAGGACAAAGCGCAGTCGCAAATGAACAAAGAAAGGAAAGCAGAAGAGGAGAGACAGAAACACCATACATGAAAAAAAAAAAAAAAACACAGACTTTGAGTGTAATTTGCTTTAAGTTAAATTGTTGCAATTTAAAAAAGGTTTTTACGTGCCCACATAAGGGCACTTGAAATTGGCTAGGACTCGCAAGAAACCCACTTTAAATGCATGCCTCTGACATGAGCCCCTTGCAGTGGATCCATCAGAATGGCACTGGGTTAGGAAATGGAGGGGGTAGTGGGGTGGTACATGAGAAATTGGCTGGGAATGTATTCCAGCAACCAAAATTTCATCTCAGCAGGAGGCCCAGCCTCTGCCACATGTGTGTCAAGCTTTTGGCACAGCCTGTGACTTCAGCAAAAGCACAAAAAGCTAATGGGTCACTTCAAAACCCTACCCACATGCAGTTTAAAAAACGGAACTCACCAAGTGAAGCCGAACTTACCTGTCAGAGCACGTGTGCAGGAAGGCCCATTTTTCCAGCATGGCCCTGGACTGTGGGTGAAAAATTGAGGCCTCTCTGTGGGAAACCTCCATATGTTAGGAAAAATTCCTAAGACAGGCGGCTCCACTGGCCCCAAGAAATACAATTAGGTCAGATCAAAACAAATTAAAATGCCCATTGTCTTATTAAATACAGCGCTCTCAGGTGGTTGAACACATGGCAGGGAGACAGGAAAGTAAGGAGCACATACAAACCCAGAACCACGTGTTTCTCCTCTGGGAGCCCACTTAAATACCCTGTGGGTGTGGTCCTGACCCCAGGGAGGGGTCAGGACATGGCATGCTGGGCTTTGGAGTCCAGACTAATGCAACGCACAGGCCAGGGGGCTGGGCTGGATGCCAAGGGGCTGGGACTATCCTCCAGACTTAACAATCTATGCCCCTAATAGAAGAGCACCCACATATGTAAAAAAAAAAATATTAAAACTTACATAATACATCAAACCCCACACACTACTAGTAGAAGACTTTAACACTCCTCTCTCACCAGGTCAACCAGACAAAAACTTAACAGAGAAATAAGAGAACTAACAGATGTCATGAATCAATTGGACGTAATAGACATCTATAGAACATTCCAACCAAACACAACGGAATATACCTTCTTCTCAGCACCTCATGGAACCTTCTCGAAGTTGATTACATACTCGGTAACAAAGTAATCCTCCACAGATACAAAAAAGTTGGACTAACCCCCTGTGTCTTATCAGATCACTATGAATTTAAGTTAAAATGTAACAACAATACTACTCTCAGAAAGCCTAAAAACTCATGGAAATTGAAAGGTGAACTACTGAACCATCCCTGAGTCAACGAGGAAATAAAGAAAATAAAGACTTCTTTGAATTCAACGAACATTAAGGCACAACATATCCAAACCTATGGGACACTATGAAAACAGTGTTAAGAGGAAAGTTCATAGCACTAAGTGCCCACATAAAGTAAACAGAGAAAGCTCACATTAGTGACTTAACAGCACACCTGAAAGCTCTAGAACAAAAAGAAGCAGACTCACCCAGGAAGAGTAAAAGACAGGAAATAATCAAACCGAGGGCTGAAATCAACAAAATAGAAACAAAGAAAACAACACAAAAATCAATGAAACAAAGGGCTTGTTCTTTGAGAAAATCAACAAGATAGACAAACCCTTATCCAATCTAATCAAAAGACAGAGCGATAACGTCCAAATTAACAAAACCAGAAATGAAAAGGTGGGCATAACAACAGACACTGAGGAAATTCAGAGAATCATTAGGTCATGCTACAAAAACCTGTACTCCACAAAATTGGAAAATGTAAAAGAAATGGACAATTTTGTTAGATAGATAACATATACCAAAATTAAATCAAGGCCAAGTGAACAATTTAAATAGACCTATAAACTTCAAGGAAATAGGAGTTTTCATCAAAAAAATCTCCCAACCACAGACAGCCCATGGTCAGATGGTTTCAGTGCAGAATTCTACCACAACTTCCAAGAAGAGCTAATACCTATACTCTTCAAAGTGTTCCACATAATAGAAACAGAAAGGACATTGTCAAAATCTTTTTTATGAAGTTACAGTTACCTTGATAACAAAACCACACAAAAACTCAACCAAGAAAGAGAATTACGGACCAATCTCACTGACGAACATGATACAAAAATACTCAATAAAATACTGCCAAACCGAATCCAGGATTTATCCCTACTGCATGTACTGGCTTTCTGGGAGACTATTTTCTTCAGATGTATACATTGCTCTCAGCCTAGACATAGTAGGGAGGGCCTTAGACCTTCCACAAAGCAATGTGCCTTACCCTCTCTGAGGATTGGATAGGGGTGGGGTGGTGTTACGAGAGCTCCTTCCACTCCTTTAGCCAATAGCCACTGAGATACCAGACCATTGGGGTGTGGTCTCTCTCCCTTTAAAAGAGTGGCCACTTCCCTCTGCTCCCTCTCTGGCTTCTGGCTCCACTTCCAGAGACTGGGCTCCTTTCCTGACTGTGCCAAGGGCTGTTGTCTGGGACAGTGATCTGTAAATTTTCCCCTTTAAATAAATAACCATTCTACTAATCATAATTCCAAACTGGTGTGGGATTGTTTGTGATTTATGCCTTCATCTGGCCCCCAAAAGTTTGGTTTTAGGACCCCTCCTTCCCCTTCCCCCTGGGCTGCCTGCCACCAGCTTGGTTTGGCACGAGCCCTTCCTCAGACAAGGCCTGTGCCCTGCCTCCCCTCGTGGATTTAAACTCCACAGGCCTGCATTGTCTCTGCCTGCCTGGTTTGCTCTTTTCTGAGTCATTTTTAAATCTCCCTTGCAAGCGCAGTGCTTAAATGGCGCGAACCAAAGCGCGTGCCATTGTCAAAAGCTGCAACCCCTCAGGGTGATCTCTACCCCTAGATTCTGGGTTTCTGTTTCCGTGTATGGAATTGATTTAATTACATTTACTTTGCTGAGAAACTCACATTTCCCAGTTTTTAACAACTACTAAGGCTGACACTGAAACAGGACCCCATTTTCATCACTTTTGCAGCAGTTCTAGTCGAGACTCGGCAACAGTGCCACCTGCTGGATAATAGGTAATATGGCAGTTTTTGTTTCCATTGCAAATTTTACTGCTTTTTTTTTTTTTTTTACTAATACAATGGATTATATCATGCAAGGTTTATATGATCATGGGGATACCTTAATTTACTTGTTACTAGGTTTCAGTTTTCTTTTCCATATTCTATCATTAAGGAAGAATATGGCACTCCTAAGAATGATAGAATCTTTACAAACTAATAATGAACAGAAGAATATGGCACTCCTAAGAATGATAGAATCTTTATGGACTAATAATGAACAACTAGTTAAAAGGATTAAATAATTTGTGGAACTGAACTAAATTCTGTAGATTTTTTTCTGTCTCTCTGATCTATACACCCCTCCCAGTAACAGTTTACAATGAAAGATATTTGCTGATCACCTGGCAGTTTTTAACTTAACCCTCATTCTTTTTCCCTAGTTTCCCTATTTATGGTCAATCTGTGACAAATAATGGAAAATTTCAGTTCCTTTCCCACTTTTCTGCTCTTTACCTGAATAAAGTCACTGTGGTGGCATAGTTGCTCTTCCATTTGCCATAGGTACTCCTCCCAGTCCTTACATTTATAGCTTAAATATTAGGGATTGCAAAAATAATGTTACCTTTGCTGAAATTATACAACAAAGAACAGTTGGTAAAAATAAGAAATATATACATTTACCCCAGTTCTTTCTAAGGATTAGAAGTTATAATGCATTACATTTTTTTATATAGAATTATTTCTTGTTATAAGCCATGGACTAAATTTAGTGCATTAATCTGTTTCAGTGATACCTGCTTTTTCCTCAATCAAATCTTAAATAAGTATAACTTATATCACCCTTAGCTTATAACTCAATTTCCACAGATCAATACCACCATTTTTGGCAATCTTAGCCTTGACTGAAATTAGATAATAAAATTCAGAAAGCATATACTACACTAGACATAAGAGAACATTTTGTTTATGGCTAATTATCTGCTCAAAAACCAAAAATAAGTACTAAAATTTTCCCATCATTTTGGAAATGCCTATGTTATACCTAGTTTGGCTTCTGATCTTAAAAATCTATGGAAGATTTTCTCAAGCAATCTTTCATTATTCTTCCCATCCTTCCAGCCACCCTGCTCCATATTCTATCTGTGCACTTAAAAAAAAAGTATGTATTCTCTCTCTGTCTTCCTTCCTTTCCTTTCTTTGTGTTTTTTCACTGTCTGGATGAAGCAAATTTTACTCTTGATCAAGAAGATGTGATTGGAAGAGAAAACACTGGGATTCAGGAAGTGTGGTTGTTAGCACTTAGGCATTATGCTAGCCTTTGCCCTGGGGACCTGGCAGGTTGTGCTTAGGTGGTACTCTGACAATACTGCGACCTGTTTGGGGTCCTGACAACATCATCCACTATGTCACTACAGCACACGTGCTAGGCCGTGTCAAAGAAGGCGAATCAGGCAGCCTCTCTCACTCCCCTCCTCTTTCTCCTCTTTCTTCCTCTTTTCTTCCTTTGCTCCTGTCTCCAGAGGCCACCCCCTTCAACCCCTTCCTGTTCCCATTCCCTTCCCCCATAGAAAAAACCCTCCCCATGAACCCTGTTGCATGATCCCTCTCCACTCTTTTTAAAATATAACAGTAGTGGTGACTGTGTCTTTTTCCCATTTACTGGGGTCCAGATTTACAGTCTTATTCAATTCGTTACTCTGCAAAGAACTGGTGCACAGAACATGAAGGAGGAAGGGAAAAGGGACCACTGTCCAGGCCATCAAATTCCAGGAACGAGAAGCGGACCTTTTTGCAAACCTTTTACTGGGTGGAGAGGGTTAAAACATTTGAATAAAAATCTTACAAGACAGAGGAAATAAAAAGATTTTAATTGTTCTAAATATGTTTTATAGTATTTGATAGAAAAGATTCATAATTGATATTTGTTACAAATCTCTTCTGATTTTTAAACACTTTTTCCTCAAACTCATCAAGATGTTATCTATCTTTTTCTGTTTTATCTTTGAGTAAGAAGTTGCAGTAGAGAGGGAGTCCTTGTCTAGTCATAGCTGACCCTATAATCCTGAGTTAAACTCTCACTAAAAAGATTTATTTATTTCACCGATTTCATTAGCATGGTTTAAGGTAAGCAAGCCTTCCTAAAGGTGACTCTTTGGCCAGGAGTTTGGCCTGGCTCCCCTGGAATGTTATGGCTCTACATAGATCACAAATTTCTATTTTTGTGACCAGGAGGCACATTCTTTTAACAGGCCTTCACTGCTACTTTGACATTCTATCTTTCTAAACCCTGTAGAATCACTTTAGATAAGAGATCAGAGATCCCAAAACACTTGGCATATTTGGCCTCTGACAGGAAAAAAATAACAAAAAACAAAACAAACAAAAACAAAAGAAACAAAAACAAAACTGCTTAGAGTCTCAAGAACATTTCTGGCTTTCAGTCAAGAAAGAAACTGATTACTTTTCTTTGGGGAGTTTTTATCCTAAACAGCTTAGCTACTTTCTATCTCCTGCTAGAATCAAGTACAAATAACAATTAGCAGATGTTGATTTATTGCTTTATTTGTGATTGACTTAAATCACTGCTTGTACTCCTATTTGCTAAAAATGACTTCACTTGGTACCCAAAACAAAGTGAGGTGGAGAAATGCCTGAAACAATGAGTCATTGCCCTGAACCTGCTGACTACCATATCTGTTACTGTAAAATCTTGCTTGCTTGCCTTTTCCACCTTGTGATTTTAAAGTATAAAATGAGAATGCAAACTGGACCTAAGCCCAAGACATTTTCAGGAGCTCTTTTGTCCAGCAGGGAGACATCCTCTCTTTCACTCTCATTGTTGCAGAGTGGTTATTCCAGAACTATCCCTACTCACTGCTCTTAGCATCTCTCTTGCTTCTGAAGAGGTAACTCTAATTTCACTGTTTGATTAGGAGGACAACTGATAAGGCTTTTACCAGGAGAAATTGTGGTACCAGCTGTTGCAATATTTGGGTACCTGCCCAGAGAGCCAATCTAAAAGACCCCAAATATCAAATGCTGAGAGAAATTGAAGTATTTGATTGGTGTTTAAAAAAAGTTTTAAAATGCCAAATCAAAGTCCACTAGAATCTTTTGCTGGGCTCAAAAAAGCCTATATCTGTTGACATCCTAGTTTTTTTTTTTTCATTTTGCCTCTAAGCTTGGTCTTCAGGGTGATGAACCCACAATCTTCTTCTGTAACATTTGCCAGCTATTGCAACAGTCAACATGATACCTCTATCATGTGGCTTCTCGAAAGGGAAAGAAGGATAGATATTTGGCTATTATTTAACTTTTATATGATTGGTATACAAAAAAGATACTGATTTTTGTATATTCATCATTCTCTGAAATTATTGATTATTTCCGGACATTTTCTGAAGAAATTTTGTGACCTTTTACATATAAAATATTATATAAATGAATAATTTGACTTCTATTAATATTTGTACCTCTTTAATTTCCTTCTTTTGCCTTATTACTCTAGCTATGGCTTCAAGCACATTATTGAAAAAGAGAGAAAGGAGTGGATAGCCCCCACTCGTTTCTTATTTAAATTGGATTGCATTCCTCTCTTAATTCAGATAATGTAGGCTGTGGTTTTCTCATGTACAGCTTAAGTTATGTTGAGGTATGCTCTCTCTGTTCTTACTCTCCCTAAGAATTTTAAAATGTAGGCATATTGGAGTTTCTCAAAAGCCTTTTCTGTATCTCTTCAGATGATTCTGTGTCCTTTGTCTTTAAGACCATTCATGGTTTATTCAATTCATTGTGTTCAACTTTCTCACTATTTTCAGGATAAAATCAACTTCATTGTGGTGGGTAACCTTTCCAGCTAAATTCTGTTGCAAGAATTTTAGCATTTATGTTCATCAGGGATACAGACCTATAGGTTTTCTGTTATTGGATCTTTACATGGGCTTAGTATTGGAGTAATACTAGCTTTGCAGATGGAGTTTGAGTGTTCCTTCTGCTTGTTTCTCTTGTCTCCTTCCTTCCTTCCTTCCTTCCTTCCTTCCTTCCTTCCTTCCTTCCTTCCTTCCTTCCTTCCTTCCTTCCTTGACTTTGTGAAGTATTGTTTATTTTCTTCTTATAAATTCTGGTAGATTTCTCCTCGAAGATTTATGACTTCACTATTTATGGGTAGTTGCCAAGGATGCTAGGCTTGATGTTCGTGTTGTTGGGTGGGCCTTTACTAAAATTAATAGCTGTTGATTACCTCCAAGATATGAATACCACTAATGCACACTTGGAGTTATTTGATGTATTTCATAGATGTCATAGCTAGGTAGGACTCCTGTTTGTTTCCCATCTTTAGAAGCTTACGCGACACTTTCTGGTATCATGAGAGTTAGTGCTCAGGGAGGAGATATTCAGGTCATGTTCAGCATAGACACCTTTGTGCCCTGTGTCTGAAGTACCTGTTTTCTTCAGAAGTAGGGACCTTCCATATCTTAGGGACATCGAAGACTATCATCAATAGTCTGAAATGTTTTAGTAGTGCCATGTAATGTTCAGTCATTTTTTGTTTGTTTTTTTTTTTTATTGAAAAAATTTCCACCTCCTCCCCGCCTCCCATTTCCCCCCTTCCCCACTCCTCTCCCCCTCCCCCACATCTCTCCCCCTCACTCTCCAGGCCAAAGAGCACTCAGGGTTCCCTGCCCTGTGGAAAGTCCAAGGTCCTCCCCCCTCCATCCAGGTCTAGGAAGGTAAGCATCCAAACAGGCTAGGCTCCCACAAAGCCAGTGCATGCAGTAGGATCAAAACCCAGTGCTGGATGGAGGTGGGTGGTCCTTGGAGTTCCCACAGGGCAGGGAACCCTGATTGCTCTTTGGGCAGACAAGGGAGGGGGACTTGATTGGGGGAGGAGGAGGGAAATGGGAGGCGGTGGCAGAGAGGAGGCAGAAATCTTAAATAACTAAGTAAATATCAAAATAATAATAATAATAATAATAATAATAATAATAATAATAATAATAATAAACCAGTGCCATTGTCCTTGGCTTCTCATCAGCCCTCATTGTTCGCCATGTTCAGAGAGTCTGGTTTTATCCCATGCTTTTTCAGTCATAGTCCAGCTGGCCTTGGTGAGCTCCCATTAGATCAGCCCCACTGTCTCAGTGGGTGGGTACACCCCTCGTGCTCCTGACTTCCTTGCTCATCTTCTCCCTCCTTCTGTTCCTCATTGGGACCTTGGGAGCTCAGTCCAGTGCTCCAGTGTGGGTCTCTGTCTCTATCTCCATCCATCACCAGATGAAGGTTCTATGGTGATATGCAAGATATTCATCAGTATTGCTATAGGATAGGGCCATTTCAGGTTCCCTATCCTCATCTGCCCAAGGAACTAAGTGGGGACATCTCCCTGGACACCTGGGAGCCCCTCTAGAGTCAAGTCTCTTGCCAACCTTAAGATGTCTCCCTTAATTAAGAAATATACCACCCTGTTCCCATATCCACCCTTCCTTTATCCCCCAAGCTCTCCCCATCCTCCCCTTCTCACTTTTCTTTCCCCTATTCCCCTTACCCCCATCCCACCCCATCCCCAAGTTCCCAATTTTTGCCTGGCAATCTTGTCTACTTACAATATCCAGGTGGATAATTATGTTTTTCTTTGGATTCACCTTCTTATTTAGCTTCTCTAGAATCACAAATTATAGGCTCAATGTCCTTTATTTATGGCTAGAAACCAATATGAGTGAGTACATCCCATGTTCATCTTTTTGGGTCTGGGTTACCTCACTCAGTATAGTGTTTTCTATTTCCATCCATTTGCATGCAAAATTCAAGATGTCATTGTTTTCTACTGCTGAGTAGTACTCTAATATTTATATATTCCATACTTTCTTCATCCATTCTTCAATTGAAGGGCATCTAGGTCATTTCCAGATCCTGGCTATTACAATTAATGCTGCTATGAACATAGTTGAACAAATACTTTTGTCATATGATAGGGCATTTCTTGGTATATTCTCAAGAGTGGTATTTCTGGATCTTGGGGTAGGTTGATCCCGAATTAACTGAGAAATCGCCACACTGCTTTCCAAAGTGGTTGCACAAGACTGCATTCCCACCAGCAATGGATGAGTGTACCTGTTACTCCACAACCTCTCCAGCAGAGGCTATCATTGGTGTTTTTTATTTTAGCCATTCTGACAGGTATAAGATGGTATCTCAAAGTTGTTTTGATTTGCATTTCCCTGATCCCTAAGGAGGTTGAGCATGACCTTAAGTGTCTTTTTGCCATTTGAAACTCTTCTGTAGAGAATTCTCTGTTCAGTTCAGTTCCCCATTTTTTAACTGGGTTAATTAGCAATATTAAAGTCTAGTTTCTTGAGTTCTTTATATATTTTGGAGATCAGACCTTTGTCTGTTGCGGGGTGGGTGAAGATGTTCTCCCAGCCAGTAGATTGCCTTTTTGTCTTAATGATAGAGTCCTTTGCTTTACAGAAGCTTCTCAGTTTTAGTAGGTCCGATTTATTCAATGTTGCCCTTAATGTCTGTGCTACTGGGGTAATACATAGGAAGCGATCTCCTGTGCCAATATGTTGTAGAGTACTTCCCACTTTCTCTTCTATCAGGTTCAGTGTGATCAGATTGATATTGAGGTCTTTGATCCATTTGGACTTGAGTTTTGTGCCTGGTGATAGATATGGTCTATTTCCATTCTTCTAGAGGTTGACATCCAGTTCTGCCAGCACCATTTGTTGAAGATGCTTACTTTCTTCCATTGTATACTTTTAGCTCCTTTATCAAAAAATCAGGTGTTCATAGGATTGTGGGTTAAAATTCGGGTCTTCTATTAGATTCCATTGGTTGACGTCTCTGTTTTTATTCCAATACCAAGCTGTTTTCAATACTGTAGCTCTGTAATAGAGTTTGAAGTCAGGGATGGTAATGCCTCCAGAAGATCCTTTATTGGATATGATTGTTTTGGCTATACTGGGTTTTTTTGTTTTTCCATATAAAATTGATTATTTTCCTCTCAAGATCTGTAAATAATTTTGAAGGGACCTTGATGGGGATGGCATTGAATCTATAGATTGTCTTTGGTAGAACTGCCATTTTTACTATGTTGATCCTCCCAATCCAAGAGCAAGGGAGATCCTTCCATTTTCTGATATCCTCTTCAATTTCTTTCTTCAAAGATTTAAAGTTCTTTTTGAATAGATCTTTCACTTTCTTGGTTAGAGTTACCCCAAGATATTTTATGCTATTTGTGGCTATGTTGAAAGGTGATGCTTCTCTGATTTCCCTCTCTTCTTCCTTATCCTTTGTGTATAGGAGGGCAACTGATTTTTTTTGGAGTTGATCTTGTATCCTGCCACATCACTAAAGGTGCTTATCAGCTGTAGGAGTTCTTTGGTGGAGTTTTTGGGGTTGCTTATGTACACTATCATATCATCTGCAAAAATGAAAGTTTAACTTCTTTCTTTCTAATTCGAATCCCCTTGATCCCCTTATGTTTTCTTATTGCTATTACTAGAACTTCAAGCACTATATTGAAGAGTTATGGAGAGAGTGGACAGCCTTGTTGTGTTCTTGATTTTAGCAGGATGGCTTTGAGTTTCTCTTTGTTTAATTTGATGTTAGCTGTTGGCTTGCTGTAAATAGCTTTTATCATATTTAGGTATGACCCTTGTATCCCTAATCTCTCCAAGACCTTTATCATAAAGGGATGTTGAATTTTGTCAAAAGCCTTTTCAGCATCTAGTAAAATGATCATGTGATTTTTTCCTTCAGTTTATTTATATGTTGGATTACATTGACAGATTTTTGTATGTTGTGATGAAGGAAGGTCATTGGTTAAATAAAGAAACTGCCTTGGCCCTCATAGGGTCTTTGGCTCTTGGAAGAGGCAATGTCAATCTTGATGAGAAAATTTAATGTAAACTATATAAATATATTTATGCATAAATTTGTGTAATTTAGGGTTTGTTCATTTAGGTATATAATTAATAATATGATTACTTATGAATTTTTCAGACATTCTTACTGTTATGTTACTCGTCTCTACCCTTATACTGTATTCATCTCCCTATCCCTTCTCTAATTAAAACCTAGCTTTCCCTAATTTGATCAGATCACTTTTATTATTATTATTTCTCCTATAATATTCTGAATTTCTGTGTTGTCTGTGATAATCTTTTCAATTTTTATCTCTGACTTCATTTTTTTTTTTTGGGTTTTCGAGACAGGGTTTCTCCGTAGCTTTGGAGCCTGTCCTGGAACTCCCTTGGTAGACCAGGCTGGCCTCAAACTCACAGAGATCCGCCTGCCTCTGCCTCCCGAGTGCTGGGATTACAGGCATGCGCCACCACCGCCCGGCTTCGGACTTCATTTTAGAGTTTGTTTCTGTACTTATAAAGTTCATGCAGGTGTGTGTTTATGTCCCATTTGAATTCCTTGAATTCTTTGATAAGGTTTATAATTGTCCTCTTCAATTCCATATTCTGAAATTTATGTAAGTAATTCTCACTGAAGAAAATTTTCATATGACTGGTGGCCTTTTGTAGAGGGAGGATATAACATATTGGTCCATAATATTGTTTGTGCTTTTGGGATGGGAGCTAGGCATATGGATTTATTTACTTGATTGTATGTCTAAAGTTCTAGTCTATGTTAAGTGGAAGATTGTTTCTGTTTTGCCTCTGAATCTGGATGATTTTACAACTGGTGGAAGAATTAAACAGGTCAGTGCTTCAGATATCCAGTGTTGCTTATTGATTGGAGAGACTGTCATTCCAATTAATTGGTAAAAGTTGTGAGGTAGTTTCTTAAGTGTCCTGTGATACTGCTTGGGTAAACTACAGGTTAAGTCCCCATATTTAGTTCCTAACTGGTCCTAGGTGTGGAAAGGCACTGTGGGAAAACAGATTAGGAAAACTTTTGAAAAAGCATCCTAATGTGTTTCCAGGCTGTGCTTGGAGAACAACAAAAGGTCAGAGTCCACATGATGGCATATGGATGTGGCTTCTGGCTGATCCTGGACGAAAAGTATATGTTACCTGGAGCTGGAAAGGTAGTTTGAGGTGAGGGCTGTCAGTCAGAATAGGTAACAATGTGTTCCCTATTGGCTCCTGCTTAAATTTGTTTCTGAATGGGGACTCTGTCAGGGAGGTGAGAGCAAAGATTGAAGATCCTGAGTAAGTTTCAGCAATAAGTAGGGCATGAGTATGCAACTACTGGCTAGGCATGGAATTGGAGGGTGCTGATGTGGGAGGAAGGAACTTCATTAAGCTCTCAAAAAGTGTTTGTACATGTGACTCATACCAGAGCCTGCAGAAGCTATGTGGAGAGTCCAGGATCAGACTAGGCAATTGAGCAAGTGAATATTACTGCTGTCTATATTTGAGCCTGAAGGGATGGAGTGGAGGGTCTTCCGTGCTATAAGAAAGCATCTTCAACAAATGGTGTTGGCACAACTGGATGTCAACCTGTAGAAGAATGAAAATAGACCCATATCTATCACCATGCACAAAACTCAAGTCCAAACGGATCAAAGACCTC
>NW_004949169.1:922630-924967 GCF_000317375.1 Microtus ochrogaster | reverse complement strand
CAAGGTCCCAATGAGGAGCGGAAGGTGGGAGAAGATGAGCAAGGAAGTCAGGAGCACGAGGGGTGTACCCACCCACTGAGACAGTGGAGCTGATCTATTAAGAGCTCACCAAGGCCAGCTGGACTGTGACTGAAAAAGCATGGGATAAAACCAGACTCTCTGAACATGGTGAACAATGAGGGCTGCTGAGAATCCAAGGACAATGGCACTGGGTTTTGATCCTACTTCATGTTCTGGCTTTGTGGGAGCCTAGCCAGTATGGATGTTCACCTTCCTAGACATGGACGGAGGGGAGAGGACCTTGGACTTTGCACAGGGCAGGGAACCCTGACTGCTCTTTGGACTGGAGAGTGAGGGGGAGAGGAGTGGGGGAAGGGGGAGAAGAGTGGGAGGAGGGGGAGGGAAATGGGTGGCTGGGAGGAGGGGGAAACATTTTTTTCCTTTTCTCAATAAAATAAATAAAATAAAAAAATAAAAAAGATTTCTACTCAGATTATTTATTTCTAACAATATGCCCTATATTTAACAGTTAAAAAACATTTTGTTTGTTCCAATTTGTATACAAGGAATTTTTAAAGAGCTCAATAGTATGAACCATATCTAATCCAAAGATGTGTTGGCATCACCTTGAGCAGCTTGGGTCTGCAGTTTTCAATTTCTGGGTATCCTCTTTAATAAACCTGTTTCATCAGTGTTCCTTGTTTTTCTTGTCTATTTCTATCACCTTCTGTTCCATTATTTATCTGTCTGTGTCATTGATAAACTCTCCTGTCTTCTCTGCATGTCACGAACTTATTACAGTATGTCATTCCCATATTAGATATAGTTCTTCAATGACAGATGTATTACAACAGTCATGCATCTAAGAGACAGAAAGTGTACTCTTTCAACATCTTAAAGTTTCAATATAGATATTGGGATATTGTCAATTTCTTCATATTCTCTTGTTTGCAACACAGATATTATTTTATTCACTTTTAAATGATGCTATTCTGTGTAGAAATTTTAAATAATATGGTGCAGCCTTTAATTGATAATAATCTTAAAAGAGCTCCAAGATTAGTTTCAGCTCCTGCATATATGATCATTTGAGTCATTGTCTACATTCCAAAATAAATAAATTCATGGAAAAATAAATGCACTTAATAAGTCAATTGGTGCATTCTCTGTACTCAGTCTCATTCTTTTGTTATTTTTGTTTTTTTTGTGTGTCACTCTCTTTTCTCCATCCACTCTTCTTTCCTTTTCTATCTAGTTATTGCTTCATATATTCCCTTCAACTCATATAAATCTATATTTGTCTGTTTCCTAACATTAATAGATTCCATAGAGTTAGTTTAGTTACTTTTCCTAATTACCAGTGTTTACTTTTCAAATTTAAATCTCCATTAAAAGTCTTTCTATATTCCTCTTTGCCTTAATTTACAGTTCATGGCCTTTTTCTTCATTAATTGCTGCTATGCGTGAAGTAATTTTTGATGCAACAATCACTGACAAACATAACAACAGAAAAATGAATGTGACTAGAGCTGAGTATTGAATTATATTTTTATGACTCCAAAGACTAAATTCCTCTCATATACTACAGAGGATACACATATGGAATACAATTTTAATGTGCTAATTATAGAAGTAGAACTAGATGATGTAGGCCTGGATGTTCTTTGATGGCAGAGTGCTTACCTAGCAGGTAAAATACTCTGGATTTTCTCCTCAGCATGCTATACTCCCTCAGCTAAGTCAACAACTTACCATTATAACTGTTATGTGTCATAATGAGTTTGTCTTGAAAATGCTATCTTCATGTACATGATTGCGAATATACTTTATAGTAAATTTCAAGTATATAAGAGGTTTCAGAGAGAGGAAAGTTATGCAATTTCAACCCAAAAAAGGTATTTAAAAATAAAGTAAAATAAAACGAAAATTAAGAAGTCACTCAAACTCAGTGGCTTAAAAGATATATTTATTTATCTCTTGGTCAATGGCATGGTTCTTTTAGTTTTCACTGGGGTCATTCAAGGAACTATAAATATTTGCCATTAAGAAGGTAACTTGGAGAAGAGGGGAAAGAATTAATTACAGGAACTACAGGTATTGAGGACACCATGAGGAAAAAGTTAACAGAATCAACTAACAAGGGTTCATGGGGTCTCCTAGAGACTGGCATAACAATCATGAACCCTGTATGGGTCTAATCTACATCTTCTGAATATATATTATGGTTGTTAGTTTAGCATTTTGTGGGACTCATACACAGTAGTTTGCCTGCTCTTGGGGACCATTTTCCTCCTATTGGTCACCTTTTCCAGGGTTTTTTTTTTTTTTTTTTTTTTT
>NW_004949169.1:900115-922530 GCF_000317375.1 Microtus ochrogaster | reverse complement strand
TTTTTTTGGTTTTTCGAGACAGGGTTTCTCTGCGGTTTTGGAGCCTGTCCTGGAACTAGCTCTGTAGACCAGGCTGGTCTCTAACTCACAGAGATCCGCCTGCCTCTGCTTCCCAAGTGACCTTTTCCAGTTTTTATATGAGGGTTTGTGCCTACTCTTATTGCAACTTGATATGCAATGGAGGTTGATTTGTTCTTGGTGACTATCCCTTGGAGGCCTGCCCTTTCTTGAAGGGAAATGGAGGAGGAGTGGATCTGATGGAGAGGGGAGGTGTAGGGGGAGCTTGGAGGAATGCAGGAAGGAGAAACAGTTGTTAGCATATAATATATGAGAGAGGGATATTTTCTTCTTCTTTTTTTTTTTTTTACAAAAAAGGTAGCTTGGGAAATCTTGAGAAGGTGGTGGTGTTGGTTCATTTTGTTTTGTTTTGTTTGGGGTTTTACTGTCGTTCCTGTTTTTTTTTTTCTTGTCAACTTTATACAAGCTAGAATCATTTTGGAAGAAGGAACCGAAACTGAAAAAATGTTCCCATCAATTGGCTTGTAAGAAATCTTGTGGTGCATTTTTGATTGATGAATCATATGGGAGGGTTCAGTTCAATGTGGGTGATTAAAAAATCTTTCTATATAAAATACTTTGACACCAGTGAAGTTAAATTTATTTTTACTGTCTACAACAACACAGTGTTACAGAGGGAAAAGAGAACAGATGTTCTAAAAATAAATATATTTTACGTAAGAACAGGAGTTTCCTTTCTAGTGCCATTTTTAGAGTCAACATGAAAATGTTCAGTTCTAATTTCAGAGTACTAGGATGCCAGATCAAATCAAATTGACATATCACTAAAAAAGAGAGGTACTTCTGAACTTAAAATAAGATAGCTGTGAGCTCCAAAAATTACTGTTAGTTTACAGAAATCTATGAGCTCTGTCATTTCATAAGTCTTGATCTCCCTGACTATTGGAAATCTGCCATAATGCCCTTAATACTGTGGGTACAAATTCTAGACCATGAACTAGTTCTTGAAGAATGCTAAACATATTTTATTTCTTTGCTTTATCACATGCTATTCTGAAAGTGAGAATATGAAATTTCTCTATAGTTCCAAAATGAATAAGGATAACTAAATGGTAGAATAAGAAAAAGTTCTGAATACTATAAAAATGTATAGAGCAGATTTATTATTTCATTTGGATTCACATACATTTCTAAGATAAGTTAAGCAGAAAAATAAAAAGTAGTTTTAGAACCACACAGAGAGGACAAAAAGGTGAGTGACCACACACCCAGCAGGACACCCCACTCTCTAAGTCCTCCACGTGAGGGCAAAATTCCATGCCCCTCCTCCATCTACCTCAACTTCTCTAGCCAGTTAGCAGGCAAGCTTCCTGCAAGTCGGCTGCTTCAATATCCCAACCCATCAATTGGACCATTCTACAAGTCCCACTCTACCCATAAATAATCCTATCCACTTTGACCTCAGAGGAACTCTGAAACACAGGCTGCAACTACACAGAGAGAACCAAGAGGTGAGTGACCACCCACCCAGTAGAGCACCACACTCTCTAGGCCCTACATACTAGGGCAAAACCCCGGGTCCCTCCCCTACCTGCCTCAACTTCTCTAGCCAGCCAGAAGGCAAGCTTCCTGCAGGCAAGCTTCTCCAACACCCCCATCCCATTGATTGGACCCTGTAAGCTACAAGTCCCACTCTGCCCCCAAACACTCCTATCTCCTGCAACCTCAGAGAAACTCTAAAACACCGGCTGCAAATAAACAGGACCAAACGGTGACTACCTACCCAGAGGGCACTCCACTCTCTAGACCCTCCAAACAAGGAGAAAATCAGGGCCCCTCCCCCACCTGCCCCAGTGTCTCTAGCCGGCAAGCAGGCAGACAATTTTCCTGCAGGCAAGGTGCTCCAACATCCCAATCTCATTCACTAGACCCTTTAAGCTATAAGTTTCACTCTGACCCCAAACCATCCTATCTTCTGCAACCTCAGAAAAAGGTTGACACACAGCTTACTACTACACAAAGAGAACCAAGATGTGAGTGGCCAGCCCCCTTCAACAGGCAGGACATGCCACTTTATAGGCCCTCTATACCTGAGCAAAACCCTGAGCCCCTCCCCCTCCTGCCTTGGCTTCTCTAGCCATCAGGAGGAGAGTTTCTTGCACATAGGCTGCCCTATTACCACCATGACAACCATTAGACCCTGCATGCCTGCCTAGAATTCAATGAAAATGAAGGCACAACATACCCAAACCTATGGGACACTATGAAAACAGTGCTAACAGGGAAGTTCACAGCACTAAGTGCCTACATAAAGTGGAGAAATCTCATACTAGTGACTTCACAGCACACCTGAAAGCTCTAGAACAAAAAGAAGCAGACTCACCCAGGAGGAGCAGAAGACAAGTAATAATCAAGTTGAAGACTGAAATCAATAAAATAGAAACAAAACAACACAAAAATCAAAGAAACAAGGAGCTGGTTCTTTGAGAAAATCAACAAGATAGACAAACCCTTATCCAATCTAATCAAAAGGCAGAGAGAGAACATCCAAATTAACAAAATCAGAAATGAAAAGGGAGACATAGCAACAGACACTGAGGAAATACAGATAATCACTAGGTTATACTACAAAAACCTGTACTCCACAAAAGTGGTAAATGTAAAAGAAATGGACAATTTTCTGGATAGGGTACCACATACCAAAATTAAATCAAGACCAGGTGGACAATATAAATAGACCTATAACCTGCTAGGAAATAGAAGCTGTCAACCAAAGCCTCGCAACCATAAAAATCCCAGGGCCAGATGGTTTCAGTGCAGAATTCTACCAGAACTTCCAAGAAGAACTAATACTCCTTAACATGTTCCACAAAAGAGAAACAACAGGAACATTGCCAAACTCTTTTTATGAGGCTACAGTAATCCTGATAATAAAACCACACAAAGACTCAACCAAGAAAGAGAATTACAGACCAATCTCACTCATGAACATGAATGCAAAAATACTCAATAATGTAAACCGAATCCAAGAACACATAAAAAAAAAATAATCCACCATGATCAAGTAGGCTTCATCCCTGAGATGCAGGGCTGGTTTAACATATGAAAATCTACCAATGTAATCCAACATATAAATAAACTGAAAGAAAAAAAAACATAGTCATCTCATTAAATCCTGAAAAAGATCTAAATACAAAATTTTAGACAGAAGAATCTCAAATGGCTGACATACACTTAAGGAAATATTCAACATTCTTAGCTATCAGGGAAATGCAAATCAAAACAACTCTGAGATACCATCTTACACCTGTCAGAATGGCTAAGATCAAAAACACCAATGATACCTTATGCTGGAGATGATATATGGAGTAAGGGGAACACTCTTTCATTGCTGGTTAGAATGTAAACTTGTAAAACCACTCTGGAAATTAGTATGACAGTTCCTCAGAAAATTGGGATCAACCTACATCAGGACCCAGAAATACCATTCTTGGGCATATACTCAAAGGATGTTCAGTCATACTACAAGAACATTTGTTCAACTATGTTTATAACAGCATTATTTGTAATAACCAGAGCCTGGAAATAACCTATATGCCTCTCAACTGAAGAATAAATTAAAAAATATGCATTACATTTACACAATGGAGAACTACTCAATGATTAAAAAAAAACAATGACATCTTGAAATTTGAATGCAAATGGATGGAACTATAAATATACCATCCTAAGTTAGGTAACCCAGTCCCAGAAGATGAACATGGTATGTACTCACTCATAGATACTAGTTCTAAAGCAAAGGATAATGAACCTATAGACCACGATCCCAGAGAAGCCAAGTAACAAGATGAACATTAAGAGAAACATATAGATTCTCCAGGAAAGGGAAAATAGATAACATTACCTGACAAAATTGGGAGCATGGGGGTGGGGCAAGAAAGGAGAGCAGAAGAAGAGGAGGAGAGAAGGGGAGGGGGAGGAGAACTTGAAGGAATGGGATAGTTGAGATGGAGATCAAGGAAAGAGATACTTTGATTGAAGGAACCATTGTGGGGCTAGCAAGAAACCTGCCACTAGAGAAATTCCCAGGAATCCATAAGGATAATGCCAGCTAAGACTCTAAGCAATAGTGGAGAGGGTGACCGAACTGGCCTTGCCCTGTAGTCAAACTGTTAACTATCTTAAATGTCACCGCAGAACCTTCATCCAGCAACTGACAGAAACAGGCAGAGACCCAGAGGAGAGCACTGGACTGAGCTCCCAAAGTCCAGTTGGAGAGTGGAAGGAGTGTGATTATGAGCAAATTGGTCAAGACCATGATGGGGAATCTCACTGAAACAGTTTGCCTGCACTAATGGGAGCCTACTAACTCCAGACAGAAAGGGAAGAAACCAGCATAGGACCAAACTAGACCGACCCTCTGACTATGGGTGACAGTTGCGTGGCTGAGATAGACTGCAGGGTCACTGTTAGTGGGACCAGGATTTATCCCTACCGTTTGAACTCCCCTTTTTGGAAACCATTCTCTTTAGATGGGTATCTTGCTCAGCTTAGATATAGTAGGGAGGGCATTGGACCTTCCTTAAAGCAATACCCTCTTTGAGGAGTGGATAGGGAGTGGAGTGCGGGGGAAATGGAGGGAATGGGAGGAGGAAAGGAAATGGAAACTGGGATGGGTTTGTAAAATGAAAAAAGTTTATTTACTTTTTAAAAAATATAAGCAATAAAAAATTTTTAAAAAGTAGTTCTGGTGATGCGATTTCACATTACATAAATTCTCTCAGAAATTGTCTCTGTGCTGTAAAGATAGCCACATAACTAGGCACAAACAATTTCTGAGCACTAATTACTTATTGATGGACTATATAGTTCTGAACTTATATCTCTCCTTGTGGTGTCTCAAACATTAACTTCCTTTTTAGTTTCAAATGAGAAAGAGAAAGAAAGTATGGTTTTGGGTGGATGGGTAGATGGGGAAGATCTGAGAGCAGCTGGGGGAGAAAAAAACATAATCAAAACATATTATGTGAGATCTGTGCCCATTTTATTCATCATCAGAGATGCTTCCTCCTGCAGTAGATGGCAACAAATATAGAGACTGAAATTCAGACATTACCCAGTTAGTTGAGAAAGTTTGTGACAGTCAGCCCTAAATGGGATATCTCCATTATATCCACCCCCCTCAAAGCTAAAGGAATCCCATGGAAGAGAAGACAGAAACAGGTTAAGCAACAGAGGTTGGTGAACACCAAGAAAACAAGGCCTTCTAAATCAACATGAACAATGCTCATATGAACTCACAGAGACTGAAGCAGCATGCAAGGTTTTCATGGGTCTGCTCCGGGTCCTCTGTGTTTATGTTATTGCTTCCAGTTTGTGAGTTTATGGGATTTCTAAGAATGTGAATGAGTGGGGCTTTGATTCTTGTGTTTCTCATTGGCTGATTTCCTGTTGTTGCTTTCTCTTCAACTTCAATGTGATATTTTGTGTTTTACCTTATTATGTTTTATTTTGTTATATTAAAAATGAATGAATGAAAACCTAGCTCCTAAGGTAAAGGTTAGTAACTGAACTGTCACTTTTACCTCCTGAGATTGGAAACATCCATTTTTGGCAATGGAGTCACACTGAGTATATCAACCTTTCCAGGGCAGGCCTTATGTTCGGGAGAGGTTAAGCAACATGTAATGGACTCCACATTTTTGTGTGCTTTTTATTTAATTACAGTTTGGTGGTATTTTTTGAAGGGGGAGGTAATGTAATTGGTTTTTTAGGTTTGGGTCATTTTTTATTGTTTTGGAGGTTTTTTTTTTTTTTTTTTTTTTTTTTTTTTTTTTTTTTTTTTTTGGTGGTGCATACCTTTCATTCTAGTGCTCAGGAGGCAGAGGCACAGGGGGATGTTTGTGAGTTCACGACCAGCTTGGTCTACAAGAGCTAGTTCCAGGACAGGCACCAAAGCTACACAGAGAAACCTTGTCTTGGAAAACCAAGAAAAAGGAAAATAGAAAGAAAAAGAGGGGGGGGGAGGAAGGAAGGAAGGAAGGAAGGAAGGAAGGAAGGAAGGAAGGAAGGAAGGAAGGAAGGAAGGAAGGAAGGAAGGTGAACTTGCACTTAGGTGATTAAGATGCAGAGGATCTCAATGGACTTGGGGGAGGGGAAGAATATGATCAAAATATACTTAAGTTTAAAAATTCTTTTAAATAATAAAAATATAAAGAAGATAAAAGAAAATAATCCCCAAACAAACAAAACAATCCCAAAAAGGAAAAGTATTGTATGAAGCTGGTTGATGGTGGTATGCCCCTTTAATCCCAGCACTCGGGAGGCAGAGGCAGGTGGATCTATGTGAGTTTGAGGCCAGCCTGGTATACAAGAGCTAGTTCCAGGACAGGCTCCAAAGCTCCAGAGAAACCCGGTCTCGAAATACAATAACAAAATTACTGTATGAAAAGTTTTTAAAACATTTACATATCTGATTATAATGAAAGAGAGTTTCACTCAAATCCAGATTATGAGAATCATATTCTTCAATATTTAAAAAATTCAAATGTGGATAATAAAATTGAAAACACAAATCAATATTCATAAAATCAGCAAATTCAAAAATTCTTAGCTCCACCCTGACAGAAGACACAACTATTGAAAAGACTACTGAATTTTTTGAATAATTCAATGAAATAGAGTATGCTATCACTATGTCAATATACTCCTCAGTTAAACCAACAAAAACTGGTGTAATGTATATTTAAGAGTTCCTTTAACATTTCACAGTGTCTGAATTATTTATATTCCAACTTTTCCCTTTTACAATCAAACTGAAAGCAAATGATAAAAGTTAATTCTTTCTACTATATTCAAGAACCCTAAGATGTAGATCACAATATTGTTTATAATTAATTATGAAAATAATTAATATATAGTTTTAATTATTGTCATAATAAGTAGATTTTATGCTACTATCAATGATTTTGTGACTATATTTTCTCTCAGTCTATCCACCTGACTTCTTCCCAAAAAGAGTATGATCATTTAGTTTTAAAATGTATAATCTTTGCTGAGGTCTGGTAGCATATTTATACAATCTAGAGTCAGATGAATGCTGATAGTCAGTTTGGAAGCCTGAGTTCTATAGTGAATATCAGGGTAGCCATTACTGTATCATGACACCCTATTCCACACTAAAAAAAAATAAAGTGCAAGTAATAATAAAAGGAAAAAATAATCAGAAGCTATACATATGAAGTCTTACCAACATGAGTACTTAAATTTGAGCTGTACAAAGACAATATCAATGTATGTGCGAAAGCAGAGAAAAGAACATGAATTCTCAACTCTACACAAAGAAATATAGACAACTAATGAAAACTTGCAGTGGGAGAGTTAGTATTCTTTAGGAAAACACTTATCAGTTGGTTGTCCAGTGCCAGACAGCCCTGAAAACATACTTATAACTAGCCCTGAATAGGTTTTATTTAGCAATCTGCATTTAATACATATCTGTGTGTGGTGCTTTTAATGAGAATGATCCCCATAGGCTCATATATTTGAATTCTTTGTACTCAGCTGGTGAACTCCTTGGCAAGAATTAGGAAGTATTGGTGGATGAGATATATTATGAAGCCAAGTCTTCTGCCTGCTGCCTGTGGATCAGGATGCAAAGCTCTCAGATACTGCTCCAGCACCATGCCTGTCTTATTCCTGTCTTTTTATTTATCTTGGCTCTTTTTTTTGGACTCTTCAAGCAAATATACTCAGCTAATCATTCAATATTTATGCTCACAATCCATTGTATAAAGCAAAGAGGAAGTCAGACTTTTCTGATACTTAGTGTTAACCAACAGTACTGCACATTACATGAAGAGAAAGGCAGTATATTTCATAAAAGTACAGCATTTTTGGATTACTATATTTTTTTTTCACTACTTCTACTTCAATGTTTTCTATACCCTGGTTATAAAGATATGTTGTTTGGGAAAGGACAGAAAACCGAGGTGGCATAAGAGCTGACAAACAGTAAAACAAAGGTCAACAAAGGCCAACAGTCAGTAAGACTAGAATGCAATGGAATCTAAGTTTAGAAAATAATATGTAAAGGAAAAATATTGAATATAATCTTTTAAAAATTCATACATTTTTTTCATAGTAAAGAAGAGAAATAGTCAGGTTGTGATGACACATGTCTTTAATCCCAGCACTCAGGAGGCAGAGACAGGTGGATCTCTGAGTTTGTGGCCTGCCTGGTATACAAGAGGTAGTTCCAGGACAGGTACGAAAGCTACAGAGAAACCCTGCCTCAAAAAAACAAAAACAAAAAAAATAGAAAAGAGAAAGAGGAAGAGGAAACAGACACTAAGTTAAACAGTATTTTCTCTTCTGACAATAAACAGAATAAATCCTTTCATTATCCCATAGTGTTATTATTGAATATTGTTGTCTATTTGAACATGTTTCCTGTTATTTATTCATGAGTGTCAAATAATCAAAAACCTAATAGCTTAAAATGATAATTATTAGTATGATCATAATTCTATTGTTAGAGCAGAGATTGGTAGAGAAAGCTAATGGCAGTTCACTTGGTATCAGTTGAAGGGGCTTAATTGAGAGACAGGGTAATAGATAATCTACTTCAAGAGAGTGTAGTTTTACAAGGCTCACAAATTTTTGCTTGTTGTTGGCTCATGGGATGTTGAGGATTTAGGTGAAGCCTTTGGTTCTTCTTCCTCACAGCATAATGACTAGATAGTAAGGCCAGGGGTATCAACAGTGAGTCAGGGAGATGCTGTATTATTTCTTCTGACTTTTTCTGGGAGGTCATACATTGCTACTTCTCTTGTGATTTATAGCTGTGATGGTCATTATAACCCATATTAATAATCAAAACAAGTATGATATAAACTATATCACTTGACAAATGAGTAGCAAACTATTGGAACATATAAGACAGAGACCAAGCATTGAGAAAAATTTAAGGATTATGTGATGCGGTCAATGACAGTTTACTTGGAAAATGTTGTTCCCATGAAATATTATGCCAGACTGACAAAATGAAGTTCAAGTTGACTGTGTAGAAACAGAGTCTTTCTGTTGATATATCACCTTTCACATAAAGTGCGTAAGGTCGACAATATCTGATGCAGCAATGCAAACTACTGATGAAGATTTTTCCAGACTAATATAAAGCAAGCTCAAGTATACTGAAAGTGTTTGTTTGATGGCTTTAAGCTTTCAAGAAGACAAAATAAATTAACAAATGTGTTAGAGAATAATGTCACAGTAAAGAAGTAATGCATCCTGTATTGCTTACAGAAGTGTGAAGACATTTCAACAATGATAAGAAAATATGTGAATTTTTTATTGAGTTATTTCACTTTGAATATAAATTACTGTAAAACTCTCATTAGGCATACCTTTTGGTAATTTCCATGGACACACCTCTATTGTGTAGATTCAAAGTTGCTTAAGGCCAAATTTTCTCTCTCTAAGGTACATACCTAGGAAAAGGCAGGATACCAGATATGGTACAAAGCTGAAATTTCCAGAAACCATGTACTAAAAGTCAGAAATTGAATCCAGTAAATTATGGAGGTGTAGAAAAGGCCTAAATCTAAATGTTTTGTCTGACCCTTGATGAATGGAAAAAAATTGCTAATTAGAAAAGAGAAAGGAACACATATTAGAATAGGGAATATAAGAAAGAGGCTATCTGCTGTACTTTGATAAGTGTGACAGCAGATTGAGAAATTTATATGAATAAAAATAAAATGACATATTAGTCTAGTAAATATAATACTAAATGTATTTTGCTTTAGCGTTAATATCATAGCTGTAGGAAAAGAGATACATTTTTAAAACCAAATAAAATTATTTAGAATACAGATAATTGTTACACCCTTTTCCCCAAAGATCTGTGTATTTTTTACTTTAATAGAAAATAGCTGAATTCTCAACATTGCTTCTAAAATTACTGAATTTTATTGCAATTATATGATAGAATATCACATATATATCTATATATTTCTATATCTATATCTATCTATCTATCTATCTATCTATCTATCTATCTATCTATCTATCTATCTATATCTATATCTATATCTATATCTATCTATATATATATATCTGCTACATCAGAAAGTATTTAAGTAGCACTTACAGATATTTTGAAACACTATTTTCCAGGGAATATGCTTATACATGTATGGGAGCATGCACATGTTTATGTGGGTATACAGATATAGGTCAGAAATCAAATTTGTGTTTGAATGTTGTTTCACAGGTAGTGTCTACCTTGATTCTTTTAAACATGGATTCTTACTAATCTAGAACTTGCAAAATGAGCTAGACTTGCTGCATGGTGAGTACCAGGGAAGTACTGTCTCCTATTGTGGAATAAAGGGACTGCAAGTATATATCACTGCACCGAGATCTTTATGTTGGTGCTGCTAATGGTCAGGCAATTTACCTATTGTGTTATTAAATTTTTAGTGGTTTACTAGTCTGCCCTAATCCTCTAGTTTGGGGCACCCTTATCTGGTACTGTAGTAAATTTCACTGCATTGTAGAAGGAGCAGAGGGCAGGCCTGCTTTTTCATCCTGCCCGGCTCCTGCATGGCTAGCTTTACACCTGAAATAACAACACACAAATTGTATTCTTTTAAACACTGCCTGGCTCATTATATCTAGCCTCTTCTTGGCTAATTCATATCTTGCTTAACCCATATTTAATAATCTGTGTAGCACCACGAGGTGGTAACTTACTGGAAGAATTCAGCATGTCTGAACTGCGTCCATCTTGGGCTGGAGCTTCATCGCATCTGACCCAGAGAGGAGAGGCATGGCGATTGCCTCCCTCCCTCCCAGCATTCTGTTCTGTCTACTCCACCCACCTAAGGGCTGGCCGATCAAATGGGCCAAGGTAGTTTATTAACCAATGAAATTAACACATAGACGGATTGTCATTTCCTCCATCACTGAATTATTGAGTTTTGTAATCATGTTTTTAATTAATTTATGTCACACAAAGTCACTAGTTCATATTGTGTATTGTAGACATTATTTGTTATGTGTATAGTAGCATTTATATACCACAGCAAATGTGAAAAAATTATACAAGTTGTAGCCATTGTTTATCTCCCTCTAACATCTAGTTCCTGGTTAATGAATTTAGGGCATCAGGTTTGGTTACAAGTACCCTCATGTACTGCACAATCCTGTCAGTTATCAATATTAAGCATTTTATCTTTAAATTAGATATACTTAAGGTACACACGTTTTCTCTTTCCTTCTTTTTAGTTCATATACAGATTAATAGGTTTCATTATGCCATTTTCATATGAATAGATCTTTGTATATTGCTCACAAATGCCTGCATTTACTTTTTATTGCCTGCCTTTACACACATTGTTATATTTGCTTCTACTGATGAACTGTTAGCCTTATATGTGCCAAGGACACAGTTTACCACTCAGCTTATTGTCTAGCTTTTATGTGATTTTTGTATACACTTTGGAAGTTTTCAGAAAGTTAAGAAAATTAAAATATGCAGTGATTTCATATAGTTGACTATTAGGGAGATTTACACAAGACAACCTAACATATTTTCTTGATCAGTTATTAATATGGGGGGCAAAGTTCACCATGGTTGGTGTTACCTACTCCTGGCAGATGGACCTGGGCTGTATAAGAAATCAGGCTGACAAAATGATTGGGAGCAAACCAATAAGAGGTTTTCCCTAAGGTCTCTGCTTCAATTACTCACTCCAGGTTGCAGCCCTCAGCTCCTACATTGATATTCTTTCACAACAGATATGAGCTGTAAGCTGAAATAAACCTTTTCTTCCCAAGTTGCTTTTGGTCAAATTATTTTTAAAAATATAAAACATACTAATAAGCTGCTACCAGATTCATGGAGTGTAATGCTGTGACAGACTTGGCCACCTGTTTTTGGGAGGGTTGCAGTGGTATTTGAAATTGCAGGCTGCAAAAGTTGTAGAATATTCAGAGCTCAGTGAATTCTTTTGTGCGAGCTTGTTGAGAGCAGGAAAGATAATCTTTCCTGAAAGTCTGGCTTGGGGAGGTTCAGAGGGAAGTTTGAATGCTACTCAAAGACTATCAGTATTGCTTGTGTGTTATACTGAATTAAGAATTTATGGTGTCTAGTCAGCTGTGGTTGGAGAAATTAGGTCTGATTAACAAAAACAAAAAAACACTGAAGTGAAATATTTATTTTCCTGGGACAATTGACAAGGATGCGCAGAAGCGGGGAAATCACTTGTAAAAAAGGGGGGAGCTGTATCATGGTGGCAAAATCTTCTGGGGGAACATTTCCTCAGGGTCAGAACAAAGAAGATACTGTTCAGAGGATGTCGAGGCTTCATTTCAAGCTGACAGTCAAACTTGGATATGTGTAAGAATTTCTCAAGTGGTAATGGTTTTGAAAGAATGAAAGGATCATGGACAACAGCTGATACTTGGCACAGTGAGAGTCCATTAGTGAAGATGCATCTGCATTTGCTGTGGGTAAACCAACTGTTGAACGTGATATGGAGAGGGCATAATGAGACAGCAGGAGAGAAGTTGGTAAAGGATCATCCGGAAGAGACCCTAGTATATTAGGGATGTGAAGAACATGAGACAACTGCCAAGGATAGCAGCAGCTGTGGATTGGAGACAATTTGCATATTTAAGACCAGCTATGTATGCTATGAATGGCAAGATCAAAAAGATGGAAATATAAAGAGGCCCACTGAAGTCCAAAATACCGTAAGAGAATGACAGATTACAGACATTCATTTATAGAATTAGATGTATACAGCTACATGTTGATTCTGATTTGATTTAATTGTGAATATGACTTGGTTCTTTCCTTTTATAGTGAAAAAAATGTTTAAATTGATTTTTGATTTTACAGAAAACTATAGTTATGAGATCTTGGATATTTTAGAAAAACTTGGAGTTTTAAAGAGACATGTGTTTTAGGGAGAACTTGAACTTTTAAACTGTTGAAAAAAATTAAAGATTTGGACTATTAAACTCTCACCATCTTTTATTTTATGATATTAATATTATAATATTACAACTTGAGGACATACTAGAAAAAAGTTTATAGTTTAGTAGTAATGTGTTTGTGTATTAAATTTACATGTGGATAATTATATTGGTTAGTTTTTTGTCAATTTGACAAAATCTAGGATCATTTGGGAAGAAAGTATACCTCAATTGAGAAGATGACTCTGACATTGGCCTATATGCAAATAGTATATAGAGCATTTTCTTGATTAATGATTAATGTGGGAGGTCACATTTATCCATAGGTTGTGCTATCCCTGGGAAGGCAATCTTGGCTTGAATAAGACATAAGGCTGAGCAAACCATAGACAACAAGTCAGTACACAGTGCTTCTCAATGGTCTCTGCTTTGGTTCCAGACTCCAGGTTCCTGCCATGATTGCCTCTGATAATTTGCTATAAGCTATAGGATGAAACAAACCTTGCATCTTAAGATCCTTTGGTTAATGGTCTTTATCACAGCAGTAAAAATCAGATTAAGACCGAACCTGTTGCTGAAACCACATATCATGTATGATTACAAGAAACTGAGAATTCAAACTGAAACTGGGCTGACTGCTGCCCCCTCCTGGCTAGATTAAATAGTGCCAGAATCTGCTTTACCGGCAGGAGAAAAGGCTTTATTGGTCTCTTTAAGCCTTGTGCCCTACTCCTGAATCAAGATATGCCAAATGTGCATAAGTGGCATGGCTGTTGTGCTGACAACTGCTCTATGATTTTAGTTGAGGTATCTCCTATAGAAGGGAACCTACAGACAAATGCTACTTTAACATTAATCAGGTATGTCACTCTTTGCAGTGAATATTGATGATTAAAGACTCATGTCTGTTGAAGGTAATGGGAATGAATGATGTTTCAGTGCTCACATATTATACAAAATGTTTATATTAATTCATATAAAGCTTAAGGACGATTGAAAAAGTAGGGATAAAGAATGTAAGAGCTGGAAGACAAAGTTTGACTGAGAAATGCTACCTTCTGGACATTGTACTGTAAGTGGAAAACTGCTTGTTGGTTTTTCGGCTGCCCTTACTCAAATAATCACACAAAATCTATATTAATTACAACACTGTTTTCCCTATTAGCCCAGGTTTCTTATTAAGTAACCCTTGTATCTTAAATTAACCCAATTCTATTATTCTGTGTATCGTCACCAAGCTGTGGCAGACTGGTAAGGTTATAGTATGTCCTCTGTCAGCTACATTGTGTCTCTCTGACTCTGCCTATCTCTTTTTTGATTTCCTGCCTGGATTTACTAGACTAAACCATTGGCCCAAACAGCTTTATTCATCAACCAATAAAAGAAACACATACAGAAGGATATCTCACATCATTATGCAGTCATTGCATTCATGAAACTCAGGGAATCTGTTGCTACATGCAGTGGGGCTAAACAATACTAGGTCTATCAACAGTCAGTCATGGATCAGGGTTTAGTTTGTGGGGCACTACACTTGCCTATTAATCGCTGTGTTACTGTTAAGATTTTGAGTCTAAGAATATGTTGTTTTGGAAAAGAGGTTCTGCTTTTGTTTCCACAGAAGATGAGAACCCATGGATTCCTTCACAGCTAATGTGGTTTAATAAAACAACCCCCAAAAAGATCTTCATATACTCCCCAAAATACTTTACCCAACAAAAAGCAGGAAGCAGTTTGGAGAGACATACATCCAAATCCCCAAATATTGCTTATAAATGCTTGTTTACATTTAAAGGGGAATAAGATATAAAGATGAATACTTTGCATTGGTGTGGATCTTTGTTTATTGATATAAATTTAAGGTAAATTTCATTATATGTATATTTCCGCTCTTGATTAAGGGATTGTGTTTGTGAAACTCATTTAAAATGTTATATATAATTAAGAAGTACAGGTTAATAGATACTTGTCTATAATAGTCAAGCTTATAGTCATTTTATTTAGGTTCTCTAGATGTACAGAGATATATTTCAGATAGACATAGATTGTTCAAATTATTAAAGACCATCAGAATATGACATTTAAAATGTTTTAAGAATGTAGGACTTTTCATGACAATGAGACATGCTTCTTCTGGCAGCACCAAACTACTTCAAGAGAATGATGGGCATCGAAGGGGCTCCTTATGGAGTTTGTTAGCCATTCATGCAAGAAACTGCTCTTGTCTGAACTGATTGGTGGTTTTTTTATATAAACTGGACAAGCAGAACCCTCAGACAAACAACTGCCAAACTTTCCTAAAGAAGGTGAGACAGTTCTCCAGGGTTCCTGCTGCATGAAAGAGTCTGTCAGACCAGATGTTCGGAGAACACAGAAGAAAGTGACTGTCAAACTGCCAATATATGCAGAACTGTCTTTGAAATTTCCTGCTTCATAGAAAATTATACCAGATACTATGGGCCTGTAGGCTGAATATGGATGCCCCAATGTTACAGAAGAACTTTGGATGACTGTTCAGCCAGCAACATGTCTCTGTCAGTCCTGGAGTTTTGTAAATTACTTACAATGTGCTTCCTGTTCACTTAGATAATATTATATCCTTTTGTAATCTTTGAAGGAGGTGAAGAACAGATTAGTTACAGTTTTTCTTAGTTATGATAAAAGATAGATTAGATATAAAACTTTAGACTCACAAAGATAAGATAAATGATATTTTCCTTAATTTGACAAATGCAAATAAATATTGTAACTATAATTCTTGCTTGCTAACTGTTTTATTGCATGTAATTTTGCTATTTTAAAGTTAATACCTTCCCCTTATTTGGATAGAAAAAGGGAAATGGTATGGGAAGTCCTTCCGTATATGTGCTGCTTTTATTGATTAATGACTAAAGCTGCTTTGGCCTATGGAAAAGCAGAATAAAGTAAGGCAGGAATTCCAAGCAGATAAAGGAAGAAAGAAGACAGAGTCAGGGATATGCCATTTACCTGCCAAAGGAGACAGATGCACCCTGGAATCATGGTAATTCACAGAATAATAGAAATAGGTTAGTTTAAGATATAAGAGCTAGGTAGAAATTAGCTTAAGCTATTGGCTAAACAATATTGCAATTAATACAGTTTCTATGTGATTAGTTTGGGTCTGGGTGGCTGGGAAATGAACAAACAGTCTCCACCTACAAAGTGGGACACAAATAGTCTATCACATCTTTGGGAACACGTATTTCGAAGTGAAAATACATGAATAATTATAATTAGATTGATCTGTGACAAATACATATATGCATATATAAAATAGCGACTGATTAATAATTGTTTTCTTTCTGATATTTTAAAAAAAAGAACAAATACAACTAATTCTATAAGGAGAACTTAATAGTATTAACAAAATAGAAACACAATTTTCATAAAAGCACAGGACTTAGACAAATTGTTCTCAAATTGTTGAGTATATGAGTATTATCTCAAGAGATTGTCAAAACAACGCCCCAGCCAAAGTTGTAGATTTATACTAGGTGTGTATAGAGAACCATTCCAACAATCCTGCCATGTTGCCCCTGTCTCTTAGTTCCTTTGTGAAGACATTGCTTCCCCAAACACAGGACTCACCTGTGAGAAGACCAGGTAGGCTGCTGTTTCGTGAACCTCCACCAGTCTCTTAGTGACCCTTCACCTGAACGCCCCATCTTTCCTTCCATGTCCCACCCTCCAACTCTTGTGGAGACTCTATGATGCTGAATATCATTAGACTGCATGCTCACAAACCTCCTCTATTCTCTCAGTATGTAGTAATATGAGCGGTGGGGCTGCGTCCCCAGCACCCTGGGCCACCTGCTAGCTTATGCCCCGAAATAATTACACAGACACTGTATTCTTTTAAACACTGCTTGGCCCTTTAGCTCTAGCCCTTACTGGCTAATTCTGATATCCCGATCAACCCATCTCTAATAATCTGTGGGTACCGGTCTTACCTGGAAGATTCTAACCTACGTCCATCCTGGGTAGGAGCTTCATCACATGTGTCTCGGAGAGCAGAGCTATCCCCGTGTCCGCCCAGGAGCCGGGAGCATGGCATCTCTCTGAGGCATCTGCCTCCGAGAGGAGAGCTGTCGAGTCTGAGCTCACTTCCTCTTCCTCCCAGCATTCTGCTCTGTTTTTCCACCCACCTATGTTCTAAGCTATGAGCCCAAGCAGTTTGTTTATTACTCAACCAATGAAATCAACAAATTGATATATGACACTCCCACATCATCAGTATCTCCCACATTGTTCCCAATACCACTGATTTTCTTGTCACTGTGTCACAGCCCCCAACATAGGCAGATGACATACTTGTTATGGTAAAAGTAAAACATCGGATGTCCCCAAGTGGCAGCAGCGGGCAGTGAGCCACAATGGCAACCAGGTCCCAGGCAGGGGGCCCCCGAGTACAGTGCTTTTCCCTGAGTGGCCTGCAAGTCAGGAGGGGCAGCGAGTTCTAGGCAGGGAGTGGTGTGGCAGGAAAGAGATGAAGAGCAGCAAGTCCTAGGCAAGGAGTGGGGCAGTGAGTCCCAGGCAGGGAGCCATGTGGTGGGTGAGAAACCAAGACAGAAAGGCAAACCATGCAGAGTGAGGTAAGATATTTATTTAGTGGGTTATGGAAGAAAAGGGTAGAGGGAGGGAAAAGGGCAATGAGGAAAGAAACAGAGAAAGAGAGGGGGGGTAGAAGAGGAGCCACGACAGCAGCAACCTCTTTGGGAGAGAGACAGAAAGGAATGGAGCTCAGGCAGAAGGAAGATCTGCCTGCCTCAGCGGTGGACAGGGGAGGGTGTGGGTGAGGCTTTTCTTTTAAAGGGACAAGAAAGATCATTACAATACTCAGTCACAATCTACACAGGTCAGAAGACCGGAGTGGAAACAAAAAACCCATCCAACAAAAGAAACCTGAAATATTGACACCTACCCCTGTAATTACCAAAAGTCCAGCAGCCTAGATTCCAGTATGATGACACAGTCAACAACAATCAGAGCAATATGTCACCACCAGAGGTCAGCTATCCTCCAAGGGCAAGCATGCCCTGAATATTCTAATACAGCTGAAACACAATAAAAGACCTTAAAAGAAACTAAGAAATGATCTAGGTCCTTAAAGAAGTAAATAATGCCCATACCAAAACTGAGGGAAAGACAAAAAAAATGAATAAATCCCTTAAAGAAAATTTGAAAAGCCAAGAAAAGCAGTTTACATAAATAAATAAAATGATTCAAGACCTGGAAATAGAAGCAATAAAGAAACCGGGGAAACCCATGGAAGATGAGGAGAAAAGATTGTAGGAGGCACTGGGGTCAAGGACACCAGAAAAAACATGGTTTACAATATCAACTAAACAGCTCATAGGGGCTCACAGAGACTAAAGCCTCTATCATGGAGCATCCATGGGGCTTCACTACGTACTCTGCATATATATTATGGTTTTTTACCTTGGGGTTCTTGTGGAACTCCTAGCCCTGGGAGGGACATGACTCTGACTCTTTTGGCTGTTCTTGGGATGTGTTCCTTCCCACTGAGTTGGCTCATCCAGCTTTGATATGAGGCTTTTTACCTTGTCTTGTTGCCATCTTGTTTGTCTTATATTCCTGGGTGGCCTGTTTTTTTCTAAATTGAAATTGACATGGAGGAGCAGTAGATCTTTGGAAAGGGGAAATGGAGTGACTGGACAGTAGAGGGAGGGGAAACTGCAATTAGGATATATTATATGAGAAAAGAATAAATAAAAAGAAAATAATCACCCTGATTGAGGCAATTCAAGCTCAGAAAGACAAACATGGTATGTATGGATATTAGCTGTTAAGTGAAGAATAATCATAGTACAATCCACAATCCCTGAGAGGACAAATAACAAGGAGGTTTCTAGAGGGATGCATCCATCTCTGCGGGCGAAGGAAATAGAATAGATTTTGTGGGTGGACTGCGGGTTGACAGGGAACATAAGGCATCTTGTGGGGGGGCATGGAGCGACAGAGTCTGGGGAGAGACAGATGGAATTGGGGGACAATGTGGAAACCTAGTGCAGTAGAAATTTCCATGAATCTATAAGGGAGATAGAAATGAGGACTTCTAGTATTGGAGGATAAGAAACA
This sequence comes from Microtus ochrogaster, assembly GCF_000317375.1. Taxonomy (NCBI): domain Eukaryota; kingdom Metazoa; phylum Chordata; class Mammalia; order Rodentia; family Cricetidae; genus Microtus; species Microtus ochrogaster. The sequence goes on along the minus strand of NW_004949169.1, from coordinate 903,405 downwards.
TGAAGCAGCCATCTTCTGATTCAAGGCAAGGCTTCCCAGTGGTGTGACGGGGAGACCAATGTACCCACAAAACCTTCTACCTACAATGTGTCCTACCGCTAAGATTTTTGTGGCAATGGTGGCACAGAACTTGGGGAGTGTCCAACTAAGGACTGGTTTAATTTGGGTCCCATACCATAAGAGAGAGCTAATACAAGATACCACTTAGATGTCCAAGAACCAGAGACAGAATAGCCTAGAGAGCTAGGGTAGAACCAAACCCAACTGGTCAAAAAAAAATCAACCAAATGATTCCTAATGATATTTCGCTATACTCAGATATCTGTAACCTGCCCAACTATCATCAGAGAGCCTTCCTCCATCAGCAGATGGGAGCAGGTGCAGCTGAGACCTGACCCACAGTCAAACATTACTTGGCAAGCATACATTGGAGGTTCTCATTGGGTCCCTCCACTCAGAGCCTGCATGATTTGCACCTGGTTCTTTGCATTTATGTGAGGACTGTTAACTTGGTGGTTTTGTGGGACTCCTAACTGTGGCTGTGTGCATGTCTCTGACTCTTTTACCTGCTCTTGGAAGTTTTTTCTTCCTATCGGGTTAACTCATCCAGTCTAGAAATGACAAGTTATGCCTTGTCTTCTTGTAAAAAACAAAAACAAAATAATAAAAAATAATACGTTCCACACAACAACTTTCATCCAGAAATGATGATGAAATGAATCTGTAAAGTCATACTACAACCATATTTCCATCTGATGGCACAACTCATTCAAATATTTCCAAAGTTTGGTCCTTAGATCAAGTTTTAACATCTATTTAGAAAACATTGCAAATTCTCAGAATGAACACAAGATATATTGAAACCAAGTGCAAAGATAAACTTGCTTCTGAAGTACACTTTAGCAAACTCTTAGTGTGAGTAATCTGTATCATTTTCTCAACACCACTCCCAAAGTACCCTGAGAAGCAACTGTCATTGTCAAATATTTTTCCTTTTTTGTTTAATCTTATTATACGTCAATGAAATATGTACCTATATACTTTTCTCATTCTTTGACTCTTTGGAAATTTATTCTCCACAAATGATGCCTATTTGTCACAGGGCAATTGTAAGAAGTACATGATGCAATTCAAAAACTGTGTTTAGAACAATTTTTAGCACAAATTGAGATGCTAATGTGTTTGTGATTATGATGATTAATGGTAACATAATATTTCCAAATAAAATCAGATTTAACTCATAAATGTTCTAATTTGAAGGGAAATGAATAAATAAACAAAGTCTTTGGTTTTTTAAAATAATGAAACAGTATAATTTTATCCTAGGATCTTCTTAGATTTTTCCATAATATAACTCAGCTTTCTTATTTGCAATTCAATTAACTCATCATGCTTTGTAACTGTATTTGGTACTCTGTAATTTTGTTGTTGTTGTGTTGTTGTTGTTTTGAAACAGAGTTTATCTGTGTAGCCTTGATGCCTGGCCTGGAACTCCTACTGTAGGACTCATTCTTGAATGCTAGGATTAAAGGCATGCACCACCACCACCCGGCTTCATGCTGTAATTTAATAATTATTTGTTTTCCTTTTTTAAATTTGTTGCAGCCTTTTAATTCATAGCTGTCCGAATCAGCAACTGCAATGCTGCTGCTCTCAGCAGTGGTTAGGTCATGAGGACTGCAGCCTGAGGGAATTCTGTTCCCCCAAGAAACAAATCTTTCAAAGCTATGAAGGGAATTAACTAAGTCTCTGTCCCACTGAAGAACTCAAGATTCAAGGTTTGATATGCAAGATATTCATCAGAGTGGCTATAATATAGGGCTAGTTCAGGCACCCTCTCCTCAGCTGCTCAAGGAGCAAGCTGGGGACATCTCTTTGGACACCTGGGAACCCCTCTAGAATCCAGTCTCTTACCAACCCTCAAATGGCTCCTTTAATTAAGATATATATTTCCCTGCTCCCATATCCACTCCTCCTCCATCCCAACTGTCTCATTCCCCCAAGCTCTCCCCATTCTTCCCTTTTCACTTTTCTTTTCCCATCTCCCCTTACTCCTGTCCCACCCCCACCCCCAAGCTCTCAATTTTTGCCTGGAAATCTTGTATACTTCCAATATCCAGGAGGATAACTACGTGTTTATTTTGAGGCGGTACACCTTCCTATTTAGCATCTCTAAGATGATGTATTATAGGCTCAATGTCCTTTATTTATGGCTAGAATCCACCAATGAGTGAGTATATAACCATATTCATCTTTTTGGGTCTGGGTTACCTCACTCAGGATAGTGTTCTCTATTTCCATCCATTTGCATGCAAAATTCAAAATGTCATTGTTTTTTACTGCTGAGTAGTACTCTAATGTGTATATATTCCACACTTTCTTTATCTCTTCTTCCATTGAAGGGCATAATAGGACATTTATCTGGCGATGGATGGAGATAGAGACAGAGAACCACATTGGAACACTGGACTGAGCTCCCAAGGTACAAATGAGGAGAAGAAGGAGAGAGAACATGAGCAAGGAAGTCAGGGCCACAAGAGGTGCGCCCATCCACTGTGACGGTGGGGCCGATCTAATGGGAACTCACCAAGGCCAGCTGGGCTGAGACTGATGGAACATGTGATCAATCCTGACTCTCTGAATGTGGCTGACATGGAGGGCTGACTGAGAAGCCAAGGACAAAGGCACTAGGTTTTGATTCTACTCCATGTATTGGCTTTGTGGGAACCTAGTCTGTTTGGATCCTCAACTTCCTAGACCTGGATGGTGGGGGGAGGACCTTGGCCTGCCCACAGGGCAGGGAACCCTGACTGCTCTTTGGACTGGAGAGGGAGGGGGAGTGAAATGGGAATAGGGAAGGAGGTGAAAATTTGTAATAATAATAATGATAATAAATAATAATATTCAAGGTTTGAGGTGGAATTGTGCTCCTTAAAGAGGCTGAATAGGAAGTAACTCACCCCCTCTCTTTCTTGCCTCTCTCCAAACGACCTTGTGATTGTTCTCTTCACCCCTCTTTAAAATCCCTTCTCTACCTGGCTCCTTTCTACCACTTCCTGTCAGCTAGTTGCTGACTCAACCCGCTGACCAAAGGTGAATTTTGTTGTAAATAGGAGTGGCGGGGCTGCGTCCCTGGCCGCCCCAGCCGCTTGGCTAGCTTATGCCCCGAAATAATTACACGGACACTGTATTCATTTAATCACTGCTTGGCCATTTCTATCTAGCCTCTTCTAGGCTAACTCTCGCACCTGGACTAGCCCATCTCTAATAATCTGCTGTAGCCCACAAGG
>NW_004949169.1:899056-899895 GCF_000317375.1 Microtus ochrogaster | reverse complement strand
CCAGCATTCTGTTCTCTTTACTCCTCCCACCTGTTTTAACCTATCAGGGCAAGCAGCTTCTTTATTTAATTAACCAATGACCTTCCTCCATCAGAATTTTATTTAATCAAAGAAGTCTTCGCACCATCAAACAAATGTTATAATGAATCAACAAAAGGAACACAACTTAAATAATATTCTACAACAATTATTGTCACTTTCCTGGGATGATACTCCCAAACATTCATCTGCAGAAACTTATATACATTTTTTTTTCAGAAGAATGTATTTAAAAATACACCTTTGGTGGGAATTTGTTCTAACAACACTGAAGTAAAACAAAATTTAAAAAGTATGGAGCAATGGCACTCTGGCTTAATATGTCTAACATTTGGGTAATTTGAAATGATCATAAGAAGTAATTGCCTTAAGTGAACCCCTAAATTGTCACATTTCCTCCTCTGAAAGAAGAGAGTTTTCTTGTTAGTTACGGTTTTAAGTACCACATTGCCTCTTACCTGAAAATATATTCTAGGAGGGAAGTAAATTTCATTTCATCTATGTAAATGGTTTGTAATGGCGTAAACGAATGCAGACAGATTGTAATATATATAAATATATAGCTTTAATAGACTTACAGAACTACCCTTCCCACGGAGACCAGGAAAGCAGAAGCAGAAGCTGGGAGCACACTCGCCAAATATATAAGCAAACATTAGCCCGAGGCAAACACACCCCCTAAGGGGCGGGACTTATCCCTACATGTCCCCTTTTTGTCTAAATAAGACAGAACTAAACCAAATACAACTATATACAATAATAACAAATAATAAATATAACAAACAAAATTGAGAACAAAA
>NW_004949169.1:889555-891236 GCF_000317375.1 Microtus ochrogaster | reverse complement strand
TTAATTCATATAAACATAAAATGAGGGATAGAGGGATGGCTTAGCAGTTAAAACCACTTGCCTACTTTTGATGATTTAAATGAGAATGCCACCCCCCCCATAGACTCATATATTTTCATGGTCATTTCCCAATAACTTTGTATATGAAGTATTTATTGGAGGTGGTGTGATCTTATTGAAGGATGTGTGTCACTTAGAGGCAGGCTTTGCTGTTTCAAAAGTCCACCCATAGCCTACTCTCTCTCTCTCTCCCTCTCTCTCTTGCTGTCACTCTCTCTTTCTCACTGTGTCTTTTCCTGTAGATCAGGATGTAAAGTTCTGCAACTTCTCCAGCACCATGGCTATCTGCCTGGTGCCATACGTTTCTCCATCATAATAATGAACTAGACCTCTAAAATTACAAGCAAGCCCCAATTAAGATGTTGGATAATTTGCCATGCATATTATTTTAATAAACACTGATAGGCCAGTAGACAGACAGGCCAAATAAGTGGGGTAACCAGAATAAACAAATTCTGGGAAGAGGAAAGGCAGAGAATCAGTCATCAGCCAAACCCAGAGGAAGCAAAATAAGTCTCACTGAGAAAAAAGTACCAAGCCATGTGGCTAAACAAAGGCATTATGGGTTAATTTAAGTTGTAAGTGCTGGTTAATAGTAAGCTCGGACGAATAGGCCAAACACTTTATCATTAAAGTAAGCATCTGTGTGTTTCTTTGGGACTGAATGACTGAGGGACTGTGTGGGCAGAAACTTCTTTCTACACAATTAAATCTGTTTCTTTATAAGAGTTGCCTTGGCAATAGTGTCTCTCATGGCAAATAGAATAGTAAATAAGATACTAGTTTACCAGAAAATCTAGTTTAATTTCCAGCACTTGTGTAAACTGCTTGTAACTCCATATTCAAAAGACATGACACCATCTTCTGGCCTATAAAGTCACCCACATAGACATGGTATGTATTTTGTCCTGTAGCATAAAAACAAGTAATTAAAAATAAAACTTAAAAAGAATATTAAAGAACCAATGTAATATTGATTAGAAACAAAGCTGAAATCTTTAAATTTCTTCAGTTAAAATTAAATGAAAATATCTATTAAAGCATCATGCTGCTGTGTTTAAGAATTCATAGACCAAGTGGAATGCTGTATGAAGTGGACATGCAGGATCAACAGAAAAGTGACTGCTGAACATTTCAAAAAAAGTAATGGTCTGTCCTTCCGGTTTCCTGCTTTACAGTAGAAACAGCCAGACATTCTGCAGGATACAGAAAAATCAACTAATGAACTTTGCTAGTCCAAGGCAGAACAGGTTTTTTTTTTTAATTTTTTGCTTCATGGAAACATGTCAGATACCATGGACCTATAGGCTAAAATGGATGCCCCAATGTTACAAAAGATCTCTGGGTTACTGTTCAAGCAATGAGATGTCAATTCTAGAGCTTTGGAAGTTGCTTACAATGTACTTCCTCTTTACTTAGGTATATCCCACTGGGGTTCTTGATGGAGCTGAAGAATAGATAGCTATAATTATAGTTTTTCTTAGTTATGATAAAGGATAAAATAGAAATAAAAGTTTAGACTCACAAAGATAGAATAGGTGATAATGTATTTTCCTTAATTTGCCAAGAATAAATGGTGTAAATATTGTAACTATACTTTTAGCTTGATAACTGTTTTATT
>NW_004949169.1:886946-887583 GCF_000317375.1 Microtus ochrogaster | reverse complement strand
ATTGCTTTTGGTAGAATTGCCATTTTTACTATGTTGATCCTCCCAATCCAAGAGCAAGGGGAGATCTTTCCACTTTCTGGTGTCCTCTTCAATTTTTTTCTTCAAAGACTTAAAGTTCTTCTCAAATAGATCTTTCACTTCCTTGGTCAGTGTTACCCCAAGATATTTTTTACTATTTGTGGCTATCGTGAAAGGTGATGCTTCTCTGATTTTCCTTTCTGCTTCCTTATCCTTAGTGTATAGGAAGGCAACTGATTTTTTTGGAGTTGATCTTGTATCCTGCCACATTACTAAACGAGTTTATCAGGCATAGGAGTATTTTGGTAGAGTTTTTGGGGTCGCTTATGTATACTATCATATCATCTGCAAATAACGAAAGCTTAACTTCTTCTTTTCCAATACGAATCACCTTGATCCCCTTATGTTGTCTTATTGCTATTGCTAGAACTTGAAGCACCATATTTAAGAGGTATGGAGAGAGTGGACATCCTTGTCGTGTTCCTGATTTTAGTGGGATGGCTTTGAGTTTCTCTCCATTTAATTTGATGTTAGGTGTCGGCTTGCTGTACATAGCTTTGATTATATTTAGGTAGGACCGTTGTATCCCTAATCTCTCCAAGACCTTTATCATAAAGGG
>NW_004949169.1:879886-884660 GCF_000317375.1 Microtus ochrogaster | reverse complement strand
TCTGTTTGGTGTTCTGTATGCTTCTTGAATATTTAAATGAATATCTTTCTTTATGTTGGGAAAGTTTTCTTCCATAATTTTGTTAAAAATATTCTCTGGGCCTTTGAGCTGTGACTCTTCTCGTTCTTCTATTCCTATTATTCTTAGGTTTGGTCTTTTTATTGTGTCCCATATTTCCTGAATGTTTTGTGTTGAGAATTTGTTGGCTTTGCTGTTTTCTTTGACCTGTGTGTTTATAGGTATCAGTGATAGGCCTCCTGGTCAAACATTGGTACAAGATATGAAAGAAATATTAGATTGATCAAATCACCTCTATTTATTTGTTAAGATTGTTTTACTCATTCTATATCTTATTTCAGTCAAAACTTTATAAAATTTTTCTTTACAAATATGGATGGGAAATTTTCTTCTATTGTTATCCCAGGTCTAACACATTAATCCAGTCCAACAATGTATGAGTGTTACTATACAACATATCACTATTAGTTAATAATATGATTTAAGAAAGTGAATACTAATACTAAATATTAGTTATGCATTTTAAACTGAAATCATTCTTAGTGATCGAGGGCAACAGATTATACTAAAATAGCTGTAAATATATTGTTCATCTTTTAAACATTTAGATTTATTTTAGCTTATGTTTTCTTGCCTGCATTTATGTATACTATATGCAGCCCTGCTACCTGAAGATATAGAAGAGGGGTTATATTGTGAATAACTGGAGTTGTGGATGGTGGTAAACCAGCATGGAGTTGATGGGAAGTGAATCTGGATCCTCTGCATGAAAAGCAAGTGTTTTTAACCTCTAAGCCATATCTCCTATCCCAATATACCAAATTTCATGTTTTAAATTTATTTCCATGCTAATTACTCATGCTTGTAAAAGTAAATAAATATAAAATACATTTTTAAAGGTAATTTGATCCCCAAATTGGTACTAATTAAAAAATAAAATGCAACAATAACTTTATATATAAGATTACTAATTGTGGCCTTCCTAGTGTGTGATTGATTTACTAGGCATGACACACACCCAAGGGTTGCACAGACTGGATAAAAGTATTCAATTTAAGTATTTGTGCATCTCAAACTCTTTCTGAATAATAGCCAAGAGAATACAGTCTAGCCAAATTAATTATTCATACTCATGTATGGTAAATACACTTGTGGAAATATTCACCTCACAGATCTGAACACAGATCCATGCTGACAAGATATAGCAAATTATAACTGAGTTTCCCATTTCTTTTGCCCAGCAGCTACCATCAGCAATGTCAAATGTGATTACAGGTCATGTCATGTTAACATTGGATACTAGATGGAGTGCAACAGTTTTAAGAGTGCAGGTTGTGATATAACTGTCAAATATCAACTAGAATTGCATTTGAATTTACATCCTTGAACTGAGATGTGCTTTCAATTTCTTGAACTGAGTATGAGAAGAAAGAAATTTGGAATGCATTTTGACTTTTGAGAGTCACTTCAGTTAATAAAGCTAATAAAGCTTTGTTAAAAGAAAATGTCTATGTATAAACATATTTTGAATCACGAATAAATTAACATTTCTAAATGGCTTGTCAATGTCGGGAAGTCATTTATCATTACAAACTACGAATATCCTAAGGGTAAAGTTGTATCCAAAGAGCATTTTTAAGGGTGATTATCATTTGCAACTATAATGACTTTCTAAAAATAAATATATACTTATTTCTGGCAATAGTATTTTATTTCAATTGTAACTAATAGATTTACCATGTTATTCATAACAAAATAAGGTAATTGAATATCTTAATTTTTAAAATATTTAAAATTCAAATATAAAAATATTGAAAAATATTTTTGAGGAAACATACTTGAAAAAGATATCAAAATATTTAATTCAATACAATTTCTGCATAACAATGAAATTATGTTAAATACTTTTATGCTTACTGTGGTGTGTCTCTCTGTTTGCACAAGTAATCTTCAACAGAATTTTGCAATTGAGAACAAACCCATTGAACTTATTATGAGAATAGAGAGAATAATCAGATATATTTTCTGTTTTGTGTCAGTATTGGAGTAGGAATAATACAGAATATCTTGCTTCCTTTACCGTATGACAAAAAATGACCAGAATAAGAGGTTAAAAACAAAATAATGACATTTTTCTTTATTTCATAGATGATTTCTATTTGTTTTCCTTAGATACATCTCTCCCACCTCCCTGTAATGACAGTTTCTCTACCCTTGTATTTTTTGTTGGCAAATTGCTGTCTGCACTAAGACCAACAAGTGAGCTTTCTCAAACATAAAACAAAAGGCAAAGTAATATATACAACCAATACAAACCTGGATATACTGCTGAAAGTACCTGTTTAAACGAGAAGTGAGAGATTGCTTCCTAAAACTGGCCTCAGCCTTTCCCATTCAATTGTGGGAAGATTCCATCAAATCTGTATCACAATAGAAAAAAAAATCATCCACACTAAGTTCTATCTGATGAGACTTTGAGAATAGATAACATTTCATAGATTCACTGTTCAATATTGTATTCTGTGGAAATGTACTGCCAATGAACAGCTGAAATATGACTAAGACTGGTAAGAATTTGAATGCTTTGAACTATATAATGATTTTAAAAAAAGATTTTACATGTGAGTAGTATATTCAAATCATTCATTTTAGTACTTACTAGTTAACATTGATCCAAATGAAGGATGTTTGCTTTAGAATGAGAGTTAATTTTTTAAAGCTCAGAGTAAATTTTAATACTTTTATTGAGACATAATTTTCATGCCCTAATGCCATCCATTTAAAATGGCTACTACAAGAGATCATACATGCAAAACCAACCAAGAATTATGCAAATTTACAGAGACAGAAGAGAGCAAGGACAGAGCCTATACAAAATCATGTCTTCTGTGTATGTTAAAACTTTCATGTTAGTATTTTTATGGAACTCCTGAGTGTGTCTCTGATTCTTGTGCACAGTTTTGTTCCTCTTTTATTTTGCCAGGTTGTCTTGATGAGATGGTTCTTGAAAATTTTTTTTCTAACATATGCCTTTATGTCTTAATAATTCTCATCACTTGTAAACAATGCATTATCAATTTCTTAACTTCACATTGATAATTGCATACATAAAATAAAAGTAAAATATGACATCTCTCAGAAATGAGTTACAAAGCTTCCCTATGAACCTATGCTATTTTTTCCATCTTTAATAAAGGAAATGTTTTCTAAATATTTTACCCACAAGTTTCATTATCCACTAAAGTAATACTTCTGGCATTGTAATGTGTTTGATCCCCTTTCTCTATCTGTTCTTAATTTTCAGATCATCTCACATTATTAAAATTAAAGGTGAATTTAAGGGCTCAAATGTACCACAATACTTGTAAAGCATACAAGAATTTGTTTCAGTAAGTTAACTCCCAGAAATACTTTGATATTCCAGTGATTTGCTCTTTTTCTGTAAGAAACCTAAGGACTAGATTTATAGTAACAAGATTCAGAGAACTTGCACCAGATAATGGATAAAATCAAAATCTTTCTGATTTTTGTCATTATTCAATTGTTTCTCATCAAACAACAATAATTTTTTCTTTAATCCACAATCTGATAAATCATGGTAGTCTATCCAGTTTTCAAATTATTCTTCACTGGGTATCAGTTTTATTCAATGTTCAGCATTCTCTTATCTGATGCCGAAAATTAACGTATTTCTTTGCATTTTTCCTGGAAGAAACATATCAATATGGAAGAAAATATTGTTTCTTCTATTTCACACTGGGAAGATAAAACTCAGTAATTTTTTTTTCGTAGCAGAGATACAAACAGACAAATGTAGTCAAGCTATAACAACACACATAAGAATTCCATTTGGTGTCTCATGAGGGGCATGTGCTCCCTGTGCTCAACAATTTAGAGTCATTCAAAACAAATTACCAAATTACCTGAAAAGCCATGGTAGACAAACAAGATATTTTCTTTTAATTTTAGCTGTTTCTGATACAAAATATGAGAATTATTAATCATAATATATTTTATAATATAAGCCACTTAATAAACCCTGAAGGTAACACACAAATTCATCTTAAAAGGAATTTTTTACAGGTAATGAAGAACTAATTGGAATCTTATTTTTTTATGTTTAATGCTTTTATCTTTTAAAGTGAACATCTTAGTTTTTGCATTAAATGTTAAATAATTGAAGAGGCACTCTATTTCTCACTCTCTTTCCTTTCTATGAACCCTTACCTCCCATAGTAAACTAAACCCAGAAAATAATTCATCGAGAGAAAACAGACCTTTTATGTTTCTTTCATTCCAGTTAGTAAAGAACTGAAAAATGTTCATTCCTTCTGTATGCTTTCTTCAATGGTCTCTTTTTGTAAATTACTATAAAACCCAAAGCTACATGAATCAATAGGCTTTACTCAACATTTCAGAAGTACTGAAACATAGACAAATAAGAAAGCACCAAAAGTCATCAATAATAGATTAGTTTGACTTCAGTAGTGACATTAGGCCAATGTGAGGAAAGTCTTCTGAGCTATTAACATTTTATCATAGTACAAGACTCCTCTACTGATAAAATAGGAAAAAATAAAGTATTACATTTCCACCAACCCACAGAATGTATTTTCTTCTCCCTTTATCATAGTATTAAATAAAAACAACTTTAAATTATCTTTTTCCACTAAATCTTTGACTAATGCATTTTTTAATTTTTTATTTTTTTTTATTGAAAAAAAATTTCCGCCTCCTCCCAGCCTCCCACTCCTCT